>NW_006160128.1:1238178-1242153 GCF_000334495.1 Tupaia belangeri chinensis
TGCTATCAAGAGGTCCTTTCTCCCCAAAACTCCCTCCCTGTGTGGTAGGAGGGAGATGGCCTTGCACACTCTCTCCTGCATCCTCACTGCCCACACCCACCGCCCTCCCCACCAGCTGCTGGAGTGGATCCGCCGCACCATCCCATGGCTGGAGAACCGGGTGCCTGAGAACACCATGCACGCCATGCAGCAGAAGCTGGAGGACTTCCGTGACTACCGGCGCCTGCACAAACCCCCCAAGGTGCAGGAGAAGTGCCAGCTGGAGATCAACTTCAACACGCTTCAGACCAAGCTCAGGCTCAGCAACCGGCCCGCCTTCATGCCCTCCGAGGGCAGGATGGTCTCGGTGAGTGCCGGGGACCCCCGGGTAGCTGGCTTGGACTACGTCTGTCCTGAGCTTCTCCTGGTCATGCTCAAATGCAGCACTGTGAGCAGGGACAGGAGGAGTGTCCTCGTTTACCCACACACACTGCTCCAGAAACCATTACTTCCTTCCAGATTACCACTCGGGCTCGAGCCCACACTCAGCGATGTGGGGCCTGATGATTCTGGGCCAGGCTTGCCTGTCTAGCCCCTGAGCATTCTCCCAGACTTCCCCAGCTCCACTGGTCCCTGACCCCCTCTCAAAAAATCATGTTTGTAGGGACCAGCAGTTAGCGTAGTGGCTATTTCACCGGACTCCCATGTAGTCGACCGTGGTTTGTGTCCCAGACCCGGTGGCTTAAAACTCAAACCGGGCCGCATGTGCGTGCGTGCCCAAGATCCCGAGAGGAGAATGGAGAAGAAGGGATTGCGGCATGGCCATTGCCCCTGGGGGTGATTTCTTGCTTTCTGTCTCTCCGTCTCTCTCTGTCTATCTGGTGAGTGCACATGCCCTATAGCAAAAACCTCTTAAAAAAAATCATCTTTGTAGACAAAATCCCTTTTGACATAGTGAATGAAACAGACTAATTCAACAGTAGTAAAGTTATTTTTTACTTGCTTGGACTCTTTTAAGTGCTTAAAAAACAAAAAGGCATGTACTAAAGTAATGAAAATGTTTGGTAGACTATTTCAAAGACGTAAAGAAGCAAAATGTAGAAAATAGAAATTATAATATTACCCAGTATCAACTTTCAGAAAACAATCATTTTTAAAAGATCCTTGTAGTCTTTTTATGTAGATTTGTTACACTTGTTATTATTATTATAATTATTATTTTAGGTCAGTTTCGTGGGATTCAGTGCCTTAATTGCTATGCCACCTGCTGGCCCAACATAGAAATTTAAAAAAAAAAGAAAAGGTTTTTGCCTTAGAACTTGTGCACCCCAAGGAGAGAGAGACAGACAGTGAGAGGAAAAGTGAGAAGTCATCCCCCCAAGGGGGATGGCCACACTGCAATCCTTTCTCCATTCTCCTCCCAGGATCTTGGGCATGCACATATATGTGCCCAGAATGATTTTTAAGCCAGGTCCAGTATTTGAACTGCAGTTGGCCAAGTGGGAGTCAAATGATTAACCACTATGCTATCTGCTGGCCCCTGTACATGGTTTTAAAGGAATCCTAAAATGTGTTCTCTATAATGAGCTCCTTTTGTTTTTCTTCAAAAACCTAACATTGTGACCAATTTTTCACATCATGAAATACATGTGATTCTTTATATTAGTCATTCCCCTTTATTCTATCTTTAAGACTTGGGGGAAATTTTAAGAAACCAGAGAAACATTCAGAAAACAATTTAACAAATTCCCTGTGATAGAGCTTTTTATCCTTTAAAATGGGGCTGGCTCTGTCACAGCAGTAATGCTCAAGAGAGGTCAGATCCCACATGGCGACTGCACATGAATTCCCAGCTTAGCCTGAGCATGCTGGGCACGTGTGTGAGTGCCCAAGATCTGGCAGGCTGGAGGACTGTAGGAAGGGGATTGCAGCATGCCCAGGCCCCACAGAGGATGCTCCTTCCTCCTTCCCTTTCTCTCTCTCTCTCACATGCATACATACTCTATCATGAATAAAGGAAAAACATGAAGGGATAAGAGGAGGAGGAATGAGAATGTAGGAGCATATACAGCAGGCCTGGAAGGGAAAAGGGAAACTCAGACAGTGTTGAGAGAAAAGGCCTTGGACACCGTCCGTGTATTTGGGAAAACTGTGGTCCTTTCTTAGTTCCAAGGCTGAATTGGTAGCATTTAGGTGGCCAAAGCCCTTGCTAGCCAAAGAGTGCTCTGTGAGAAGTGGAAAAGGTGACCCCTCCTGGGGACAGCAGCAGCCTGGCCCCAGGGCGCATGGCGGGGAGGGTGGTATGCTGCCAGTTCAGCCCTAGCCACTGCTCAGTGGGTGACCTTGTGCTAACTGCAGGGGGTGGCTCTGTCTGAAGGCGCCTGTGGGTTTGTGCTCAGCATTTGTTCTCTCAGAATCTTGGCCAGCTCGCCCAGGCCAGGGTTCCTGCAGGCACCAGGCTAGTGCCTAGATACCCAGAGCCCTGAGCCATGAGTGAGTCCAGGGATGCGGGAAGACCAGTCAGCTCAGATACCCACTGGCCTTGTTCATTGCCACCCTGTTTCCTGGCTGGCTCTATGGCCTCTACAACTCTGAGTTTTGCTGAATTCCCAGCAGGGAGAACCTTGGTCTCCTTCCCCTTGGAACTCTCCTTTTACGGCCCCAAAACTGGTTCACTCAGGCTCCACTCCCCTGCCCAGGGGGCCTGGCTCCTGGGAGCCAGGGAAATACAGTGGGGGCTTCGAGAAGTGGGGCGGCTTGGCTGGTGGGGAGGGTATATAGGGTGGAAACCTGGCAGAGCCCCCTAGCAGGTGTGGAGCAGCTGCAGGGGCTGGGGGGCTGGGGCCCAGGGTTGAACCAGCCCTCAACCCTCCTCTCCGGTCTCACAGGACATCAACAACGCCTGGGGCTGCCTGGAGCAGGCAGAGAAGGGCTATGAGGAGTGGCTGCTGAATGAGATCCGGAGGCTGGAGCGGCTGGACCACCTGGCTGAGAAGTTCCGGCAGAAGGCGTCCATCCATGAGGCCTGGACAGACGGTGAGGCCACCCCAGCCTTCTGCCTCCCAGTGCTGCTGGCTTTTCTCTGCCCTGCCCAGCCCAGCAGCCAGCCACTGCTCCTTTCTCCTCTTTCTTTCTGTTGGTTTCATTTTTTCTCTCTCAAGTTCTCTGCCATTCTGCTACTTTGTTAGCATTTGGTTGTCTCAGTTTCTACATCTATAAAGTGGGGATAATAATAGCATTGGCCTAGCCAGTGGCATGGTGGTTAAAGCAACAGGATCTCATGTGACTATGCAGTTCGAGTTCTGCACCTGGCAGAAGGGAAGAAGGACCTCACAACTGGTTGGTGAACAAGCACGCCAGACGACATGGCATACATGTCTGAAATCCCTAGAAGAGGGGGAAATGGAGAAGGGATTCAGCATGGCCATACCCCATGGGTGCTGCTTTCTCTCTTTCCTTCCCTTTGTCTCTCTATCTCTGACAAGCACATGTGCCCTCTAGCTTAAAAAAAAACAAAAGGAAAGAAATGTAGGCCATATTGGGACATACCCTTGGTCTTGGTCTTGGAGCCCCGCCCTTGCCTTCACATACAGAGTTGGTTTGAGCATCACTGGGGTCCAGGTGCAGGTGCAGAGGGCGAAGAAGCAGATAGCGCCTGTCCTGGGCCCCTCACTGCCCAAGGCAGCTGGTGTGAGCTCAGATGAGCTGCCAATAGTTCTGGGAGGTGGTTTCAGGAAACACAAGGCCTGCCCCTACCCCACCCCAGGGAGAGGGGAGTGTGCCTAATGGGTAGAGGAGGCTCGAGCACTGACGGACACCTTGCAGAGGCGGGGCCCCTGCTGGGCTGCCAGGAGTCAGAGACGAGAAGGAGAATGAATTCTGACGACTGGGTAGCCCAAGATGCTTGGCTTGATTCTTCCTGGTCGTACCACTGGGCGTAGATGGCCCTATCTCCTGCTTTCAGTACAGTTACCGTTACGCCCCGTGTGTTCCACG
>NW_006160128.1:1242367-1245214 GCF_000334495.1 Tupaia belangeri chinensis
CTGCAGAGCCTGCGGTGTAAGCCCTGTTAGCGGCCCTGGAAACTCTCCACTGAGAGTAGGGATTTTCCTGGTCGTTCCCCAGAGCTGAGTGTTCTGGTCACACAGCTGCATCCTCACACAGCAGACGATTGTATGGTGGACCCCTCCTTGGAAGTCTCCCCAGCAGAGGAGCTCTGGGGCCCCCAGGGTGGGTACCAGGACCAAGAAGGTGCCCCTCCTAGCTCCTGCTCAGCTGAGCAACCCCTCTCTGAACCCAGGCAAAGAGGCCATGCTGCGGCAGAAGGACTACGAGACGGCCACCCTCTCGGAGATCAAGGCCCTTCTCAAGAAGCACGAGGCCTTTGAGAGTGACCTGGCTGCCCACCAGGACCGCGTGGAGCAGATCGCTGCCATTGCACAGGAGCTCAAGTAGGCCTGTCCCCAGTCACCCCACTCTTTGGTATCCCAGTGAGGGGCTTGGCCTTCTCAGCTCCTTTGGGGTGGGGGCATGGTGTGGAAAGTGAGGAGGATGGGTGCTCACGGGTGCCTGGGCTGGAAGGGAGTTGATCCGGAAGACCAAGAACATCCCTCCTGCCAGGCTGTGAACCTGACCGCTCCCTTCCTGCTAAGGCCTTTACTAGTGCAGTGACCAAGCCTTGGTCCTGAGCCCTCAGCTTTCTCGCTGGGCCTTGGCCACTCGCAGCTGTTGCACACTGGGATCAAGGCTGGCATCATCTCCTGCCTTGCTAGGCTGGGGGCCGCTGGGGAAGAGCTCTGGCTTTGGTCTCCACCCTGCTAAGCCTTTGGAAGCCAAGGAGGTGGGGTCGGAAGGGACCCTAATAAAGGACACACCACTAGTCCTTCCAGCACTTCTGGTGGACCCCTCCCCGGGGTCACCCGACCACTTACGTCTTCCCTCCCCAGTGAGCTGGACTACTACGACTCACCCAGTGTCAACGCCCGTTGCCAAAAGATCTGTGACCAGTGGGATAATCTGGGGGCCCTAACTCAGAAACGGAGGGAAGCTCTGGAGGTGAGGGTCACTGAGGGGGATCCAGGCCTGCATCCAACACCCCGTGCCCCTTCTGCTGCTTTGGGTCTCTGCTTTGGGCTAAGAGTCCACGGGCTCCCCAGACATCTCCCACACCTCTGGCCTGACTGGAAGATTCACTGTGGCCTAGGATTTGAACTTTGCTCTGATGGAGATGGCCTTCTCTCCCCTAAGCATATGCCATCCTCCTGGTTTGGGGAATGTGTCCGCTCAACCCCAGTGTGTGAAAACTTTCCAGTCCTACCAAGCAGACCTTTAGGGGCAGGTCAGACAATTCTGATACAGGCATGAAGAACAAGGGCCCAGGGAGACCCTGTTCCTTCTGCCTGCTTCAGTCCAGTGCTTCTGGGCTTGGAACCTTGGGGGCGGGGTGGTTCTCCAGGAGGATCTTGACAGGGTTGGGGGTTAGTTCTGGGTATCACTTGCTAAGCACCCCCATTTGGCACTTCCAGCGGACAGAGAAGCTGCTGGAGACCATTGACCAGCTATACTTGGAATATGCCAAGCGGGCCGCACCCTTCAACAACTGGATGGAGGGGGCCATGGAGGACCTGCAGGACACCTTCATTGTGCACACCATCGAGGAGATCCAGGTGTGTGCACACCCTCTGCCCCAGGCCGGCTTCCCCAGCCTCCCACAACCCTCACTCCAGGGGTCACACTCTCGTGGGATTGCCTAAGAGAATAAAGGACGGAGGCTGGATATTCCGAGGGTTTTATAGATTGAAACCTTTGCATTTTATTTTGACTGGGTAACACAGGCACATGGGATACAGTCCTAAGAGTAAAAAGGGTGCACATTAAGGTTTCCCTTCTGCCCCTTATCTCCCAGCCCCCAGGCCTGCCTGAGGTAAGAATATGACCTCCCCAGTCTCTGCATGTACAAGCAAATACATTTATTTACATTCTTTTCTGCACCTTGTTTCAACATGTAAAAAAACAGCCTTTATTATAGACTGTTTCTTGAACCTTGATTTTTTAAAAATTTATTATTTTATTAACTTTATTTATTTTAATTTAACCAGAGAGGGAGAAAGCAACAGAGAAAGAGAGAGAGAGAAAGAGAGAGAGAGAAAGTGAGAGAGAGAGAAAGTGAGAAAGCCTGCTGCCAGGTCTGGGACTCGAACCATAGTTGGCCATGTGGGAGTCTAGCACCCTTCACCACCATGCCACCTGGTGTCCCTGAACCTTGATTTTTTTTAATAGAACATTTACCTTGGAGATCATATCACATCGATTAACAGCTTCCTCAGTCTTCTGTACAGCAGCCGAGTATGAGATTTAAGAGCTCTTAAAAAGAGCTAAGGAAGCCAGTGTGGGGGAAGCTGTCTTCCCTTGGGAGCAGACCCCTGACCACCCTTGTCCCTGGTCTGACCATGGGAAGGTGCATGCCCCAGAGTGGGTGCTGCCAATTTCACCAGCCCTGAAGAAGGAGCTGTTACATTGATAGCTCTGCCTTCCCTGTCCTACTGCCACCTTTGCCATCCTAGTTTCCCCAGTCATGGGACTCGGTGTGGGACTCGGCCTCCCATGGCCCTTCCACCTGCCTCTCCCTGGGATCTCTAGGGCTCTGTTGGGTCATCTCACCCAGGGGAGGCCCCAACCACTCTGTGACTGTGCTTCTCCTGTGTCCTCATCTCTGCCCAGGGACTGACCACAGCCCATGAGCAGTTCAAGGCCACCCTCCCCGATGCTGACAAGGAGCGCCTGGCCATCCTGGGCATCCACAATGAAGTGTCCAAGATTGTCCAGACCTACCACGTCAACATGGCAGGCACCAACACCTACATGACCATCAGACCCCAGCAACACAACGA
>NW_006160128.1:1245392-1247533 GCF_000334495.1 Tupaia belangeri chinensis
ACACGACCATCACACCTCAGGAGATCAATGGCAAATGGGACCACGTGAGTCAAAGGGCACAATCTGAGTTTCATAAGGCAGGGGTTTTTGTCTTTGTTGATTGACTACAATTAGTTTCATATTTTAAACCGTCATATAGGAAGCACTCAGGATTTGTTCTTCTAAAGAATAAATGAAAGGATTTCTAGGACTGGTCGACATCTTCCCTCCTGTTCCATTGCGGACCTGCCCTTCCCTTATGGGCCATCCATTTCCTCATCTGGCATACAGAGCAGTTGGCTGGCCCATTCTGAGTCCCGTGGTTGTTCCTGCTCCAGGTGCGGCAGCTGGTGCCACGGAGGGACCAGGCACTCACGGAGGAGCATGCACGCCAGCAGCACAATGAGAGGCTACGTAAGCAGTTTGGGGCCCAGGCCAACGTCATCGGGCCCTGGATCCAGACCAAGATGGAGGTGGGTCCCACTGTGAGGACCAGAGCTAGGGGCCTTCCTCCACCATCCCAGCCAGCCAACTTGTCTGTATCCTCCTGGGTGGGACCCATGGAAGACTGAGGTCCTGAGCCCACGACTGGTCTGTCACCTCCCCAGAGGGAGGACTATCCAGGGATGGCCTTATGGCTTCATCCCAGTGTCTGTTCAGCAAAGACTGACCCTACAAGGACTCTAAGGAGCCGTGTCGGAAAGTTCCATGGCAGGATCAGCTTCCGAATGCCCGGTTCAGCTTAATCCCTTTCGCTTATCTGGTAGATCAGGTATCCAGATAACCTCCATGACTGCCCCTCCCAAGTAATGAACTTGGTCAAAGGGGATGACCTTCCCAGAAGGAGAACTGTACCCTGGTTAAGCAGGCAATGTTTTGCTGAGTTGTGGGAGAGGCAGTGGAGTGCTATAGAAGATGACAAAGGGAAACCACTTGGATAGAACATGGCTTCAGAGCTCCTTGAAGGCAGAGGCCATGTCCAGTTCACATCCGTGTGCATCCCCACCTCCAACATGTACTTCGTAGACACTCAGGAATACCTATTGGCGTGAACTGAGTGGATAGAAAGTACTTCCAGAAATGAGGCTTGTTAACGTGGCTGAGTGCCACCCAAAAGTGGATATTAGGCCTGGCATGCAGAGTGGGTGGGATTCAGGCCAGCCCAGACAGACCTCCTGAGAACCAAACAGCAGGAGCAGGAGCATGACCAACGAGGAGGTAGTCAGAGGTGTCCACTGAGGCTGTGGAGGTCCTGGCTTGGTGGGCACAGGGAAGGTCCCTGAGATGGACAATGGTTGGGAACAAAGCTTGGGAGGAGGATTTGAAGGCAAGCAAAGAAGTGACATTTTGGTGAGCAGGTGACCCTGAATGTCCTTCCTGAGGCTGACAAGAGGGGCCTGGGAGGTATTCATCCAGTGAGAACTGCTTGTCATGCACCTTTATGATGCGACTTCCTTTTTTTTAAAAAAAAAGTTTCTGCCATAGGGCATGTGTACTCATTAGAGAAAGACAGAGAGAGAAGGAAAGTGAGAAACTACCCCTGCCAGGGGAGATGGTCGCACCACAATCCTATCTCTTCTAGGTATTTTGGGTACACACACATGCATGTCTGGAGTGATTTTTCAGGCCCTGGGTCTGGGACTTGAAACCGTGTAGCTGGCCATGTGGGATTTAGTGCCTTAACGTCCACGCCACCTACTGGCCCCTTCCATACCAAGAAGCACCCATGCTAAAGTATCTTCCTAACGCCTAGCTATGGCCTCTCTAGGGCTTGGATGGGAGCCATGATTCATCTGAGGGGTTAACTAGTGACCTTGGGGTCCAGGCCCCATCCCGCGGGTACAGAGTGGGGTGGTCTGACCAGGTGCCTCCTTCTGGATGAGCAGGAGATCGGGAGGATCTCCATCGAGATGCACGGGACCCTGGAGGACCAGCTCAGCCACCTGCGGCAGTACGAGAAGAGCATCGTCAACTACAAGCCAAAGATTGACCAGCTGGAGGGTGATCACCAGCTCATCCAGGAGGCCCTCATCTTCGACAACAAGCACACCAACTACACCATGGAGGTGGGTGGGGCCGGCCGTGCTTCCCTGTGGGAGCCTCGTGTGCTCTTCTCCCTGTGGCTGGGCAAGGGCGGGTGGATTCCCCACTTCCAAAGAAGC
>NW_006160128.1:1247554-1257839 GCF_000334495.1 Tupaia belangeri chinensis
CTCACTCCTCTTCACCCCTGAAACTCATCTTCAGTCTTCAGTGCCTGAGAATTTACTTTTCTAGACCCTGTCTCCAGAGTTTGATTCACTAGTTCTTGGGGGAGATCAAAAACCTTTTTTTTTTTTTGCCAGAATACACAGTGCTTTCCGGAGAAAACAAAAAGGGGAGAGGGAGAAAGCACCCCGTAATGGGGTACAGCCACACTGCAATCCCTTTTCCATTTCTCTACCTCACTAGGATTTTAGGTGTGCGTGCAAATGTGCCTGGTGTGTTTTTCAAGTCCCTGGGGCTGGATTTGAACCATAATCAGCCATGTGAGATTTGGCTCCCTTAACCACTAGGCTGCAGCCCCAGCCCAGGAATCTAACTTTTTAAAGTCCCCCGGTGATTCTGATGCTGACGGGCTCCCAACACTGGCTTGGGCACCTGTTTTCCAAATGACTACTTGTTTTACGGTGGAAATACACACGTGCGTGCATGTGATTGTGAGGTTGGCAGTTCAAGGACTCGCCCAATGTATTGTCCTTTTGTTTTTCCTACCACCAAACCCACCCTCCCTCCTGACTCGACCCCCACAGCAATTCCTGGTCTCTTTGCAGTCCCAGGCAGAGGTTACCGCCTTGCGCCCCCATCTTTGGGGGTCCTCTGTCCTGGTAGTTGTTTTTGTCCCAATCTTCCCCCCTTTGGTGACACTGAATCTAGATGGAAGGCCTGGTTTGATTGCTTTGGCCTTTTTGGGGGTTGAGGGAGGAGTGGGCAGAGGCGACCTAGAGCCCAGGCCTACGGGCCCTTTGCTGACAGTCCCTCCGCCACCCCAGCACATTCGCGTGGGCTGGGAGCAGCTGCTCACCACCATTGCCAGGACCATCAACGAGGTGGAGAACCAGATCCTGACTCGAGACGCCAAGGGCATCAGCCAGGAGCAGATGAATGAGTTCCGGGCCTCCTTCAACCACTTTGACCGGGTGAGGGCCCCACCCCTGCGCTTGCCCAGAGCAGCCCCAGCCCCTGTCCCAGGGCCCTGGAGGGCACAGCCCAGGGCAGGGACTGCCATGCTAGGCCTGATGCTTGGAGCAAGTTAGGAGGAGGGAGAGGACCTGCTGTCCATCACCCCAACTCAGCAAACCCTGTGAAGCCAGCCTTGGAAAAAGCCTGTCCCAGGAGGCACCTGTCCTGGTGTCCCCTGAGCTTCCTACCTTCCTGGAAAGGGTGCTCATTCTGTGGATAGAGAGAGGACCTTTGACCCCTGACCCTTGCTCTCTTACCGTGAGGATTCACCCCTCAAGTAAAGACCTGCTGTGCCCTGGCTATGGGGACTGCCCTCACCTCTGCCTCTGGGGACAGAAAAGCAAAGGAGGGCCTCCCTCATGTCCTTACTCCTATCCAGGTGGCCTTAGGGACATCTGCTAGGTCCCAGGTTCTCACCTTGGCTCCCAGACAGGCTGGGTTAGGTGTGGGCCCCCACCCAGTGCTCCAGGGCTTGGGGAAGCCACAGGAGTAGGAGCATGGGCTTAGGTGCTGCCCTCCCCACATACCTGCTTTACTGCCCTCCAGGCACCTGGGCGGGTGAAGCCCTTGGGGACCCAGGGGGGCTGGGGCACCCCTGGGGAGCTTCTCACCCTTGTGGCTCATCATGCTCCCCTCCAGCCCTGCTTCTCGGAGCAGGGCTGCGTGTGCCGGGGAGAGGGCACCGCCTGGAACCTTGTCCGTGTGTCTAACCGTGTGCACTTTTATTTCCCCTCCTCCCCCTCCACCCCACCTTCTCCACCCGCATGCCTTGCCCCATGTCTCCCCACACACGCCCCCTCCCTGGGGCATGGCCCACCCCCACCCTCACGGCCTCCACTCCCTGGCACCGCATGGCTCGCTGCCTGGCACACGGCGGCCCCAGGATCACTCCGGCACTCTGGGTCCCGAGGAGTTCAAAGCCTGCCTCATCAGCTTGGGCTATGATATTGGCAACGATCCCCAGGTACTCGCCTCCTGCATGGAGCACGCTCGGGGTGGCAGCCGGGGCGAGAAATAACGCGTTTTTCCTTTTTCTCTTCTCTCTGTCTGGACCTCCCCGCCCCCCTTTCCCATGGGCCGTGGGGCTTGTCCTCTCCTGCCATCCCTGCCTGTCCTGTCACCGGATTCCTCCTCCCCTTACTCTACCTCTGTCTTCTGTTGTCATTGACGGGAACCGGCTCTGTGCCTATCCTCGCTCCTCTCTGCTCTCCATCCTGTGGACTGACTGCACCTCGCCGCTGTCTTCCTTCTCTTTGGACATTCTCCCCGGATGCGTGTTTGCATCTGCTCCTTCTACGTCCCTCTCCCCTTCCTGACCCCAAACATGAATCTCATCCTCCCACTGTCCTCTTGGCCCCGCCCGGCCCTTCCTCTTCCTCCCTTTCTTCCTCCTCCTCTTCCTGTCTCTCTGACCCTCTTTGTGTCTCGGTGCCACTGGCTCCCACAGAAGAAGACAGGCATGATGGACACGGATGATTTCCGCGCCTGCCTGATCTCCATGGGTTACAACATGGTAACGTAAACCCCGCCTCCGCCTGCCAGGCCTCCCTCTGCCCTGGCTGCAGAGGCCTGTCTCAGCAGTGGCAGGCTGGACGTCCTCAGGAGGGCTGTCTCTGGAGCAGTTGCCCCCTGAAAGCCAGGCCCAGACAAAGGCCTGGCCTGCTCACCTCAGCGTCTGTGCCCATTTTCCCTTTGGTACTTACTGTGGAGTTGGGCGGTATCCCTGCTGCCAACAGCTGGGCTGTCCGAGGCCGGCAGGAAGGACTGGTGGTCTTGGACATCCGGGTTTGTCCAGGGATGGCTCTAGTCAATCCTGCTGCTGCCACCCTGCCATCGTGCCAGTGACCCCACCCCTAGTGTGTCCTCCCTTGAGCAGGCTTTCTGAGCAGGGCATGGGGCTTAGCTTGGTGGTCAGGTGACCCTGGGGCCATGGTGTGAAATACAAAGCCCACCAGTTGCCCATCAAGGGGCATGGGCACGGGTGAGAAGCAGAGCCTGGAAGTGAACCCCCTCTGCCAACACCAGCGTACGACCAGCTGAAGGGTGGGGGGCCCTGCAGGACCGCTGTAATAGACACTTACCTTAGATACTTGTGGTGATGATTAAATTAACAGTACCTCAAGGAGTGCGTGGCATTCAGTTACGGTGTGTAGGCGTTAGCCATTGTGATCATTGCTATTGTCTCTGTAATTATTAGTAGCATTATTATTATTCTTACCTCCAAGGGGTCTTGAACCCAGGCATCTGAAAAGGGTGGGAAGCTCAGAGCTAGGTCTCCACTGGTCGCCGTTATATCCCCATTATACCTTCAGGACAACCCAGGTTAGGTCAGGGAGCCATAGTGACTTTCTCTCCCAGCCATAGGCTACTCTGAGCCCCCAAGGACTTTAGGTCCATCTGAGATATTCCCAGCAGGCTATAGGCTGACAGGCCTGGGGTTGGCTGTTCCTTCCAGGGAGAGGCAGAATTTGCCCGGATCATGAGCATCGTGGACCCCAACCGCCTGGGGGTAGTGACGTTCCAGGCTTTCATCGACTTCATGTCCCGTGAGACAGCTGACACAGATACAGCAGACCAGGTCATGGCGTCTTTCAAGATCCTGGCTGGGGACAAGGTGGGTCTCCTGTGGCATAGACACCGTGCTGGGGTGGCTGGCACGGGCTGGACTCTGACCTGGAGGGGAGGGGGCTGGGACACAAGCAGCTTCACCAGCTGTTTTCCAGGTTCCATTGGGCCTCTCCCTGCTTGTCTACCTCTCCCTACATCTGTGACCCCTCGAACTCAGCTCAGGGAGTGGGACACCTTAGTTGGTGGAAGGGGACTGCCTGTCTGTGAGGGACTTCACACTTGTGGTTAAATGATGGACAGTGGTGGGCAGTGGAGTGGGTTGGGGTGTGATTAGAAGATGGGATAGCTGAGAGGCAGTCTGCCTGAGAACCCCTGACGCTTACTCCTCATGTCATCCTGGGAACCAGCATGGGATTTAGGAAGGGAGCAGGAGAGGAGCACATCTCTCCTTTTTCCACTGTGAGCAGGGGTCTGCTTGGGTTTCCAAATCCCAAGTTACCTGCTGTGCCCCGCCTGCCAGCAAACAGCAGGAGAGAAGCAGAGCTGCTGTCTCCATAGGGGCTAGAGGCCCAGTCTGGGTCTCTGCTGGTCATTGGTGGACCTGAATATCACACAGATCCACAACCATCTCTAGCCTAGGGACTAAAGGGATCTGTAGGAGCCTCAGATCCCTCTAATATTACAGAAAAGATCACAGAGCATCCAAAGGAATTGGGAGGGCCAGGGGTAAGGTGACCTGGGTGCCTGGTTTCCTTTCTGTAAAATCCTTATACCATCCTCCCTTCAGAACAGAAAAATTTCAGTCATGTAAAGTAAAAGCCAAGAGGGAGTATGATTTCTGAGATACCACGACCTATAAGGGATTAAAGACTGAACCTATAACACAGCCCTTAAAACTTTGAGTTCATGGACACCCTGACTACAGTGCTAGGAGGAAGTGCTATGCACTTTCTGGCACTGGAAAATATAGTGTGATGGGGACTTCACAGATTCCGGAGCCAGACTACCCAAATTCAAGTGCCAGCCCACAGCATGCTGGCTGTGTGACCCTGGGTATGTCACTAGCCTCTCTGGGCCTCAGATTTCTCATCTGTGAAATGGAAATAATAGACACTTCAGAAACCATCTAGTTGAAGTAACTAATGTAGAGGAGGCCCAGAAAGGGGCCTGGTCCCCTGACTATTTGAGTGCCCTGAGGGCAATGCCACCCTCCCCCACACTGACTCCTAGCAGAAGGGACTCTAGCAGAGGTCGGGCATGGGCTAGGAGCTACCTCGTGGGCCAGACTCCCCGAGTGAGCTCTCCTGGACCTTTAGTTCTCCTAAAGGAAGCAGCTTCTAAGCAGACCTATCATGGGAAAGCAGAGACCCAGGCCGGGAGCTGCTTGGGTAGGTCAAGGCCCACATTTTTGCTTATGTGGTTAAAGTAGCCATACCACATTTTGGCTGCTATCTGTAGCAGCGATGCCCAACCTTTAGGGCTCTTTATAATTAGACTCTGGCTGAGGCTTCCAGAGAGCCAAATTGAGTGAGTGTGGGGTCCTCCAGGAATCTATAGGTTCCACCAGAGTACCTGCATCTCTTGCTCCAGCATGTGGTTACTGCAGATGAGTGTGACACCTGAGAAAGTTATAGGTGTAAGGAGCACTGAATTACTGTTTCATCGGAAAAGTCATGGTGCATTTTTGCATAGAAAAACAGAAAAATATGTCATGAGTTTCCCAATGACCCAATAGTTTGGAAGGTATTGAAGTGGAAAACATGAATTGATTTTGAAGTACCTTTAATATACATAAACATATACACACACAGGCAGGTGTGGGTGTGTACTTATGTATACGCACACATACAAGGGGACTTCAAAGAGTTAATAAAAAATGGAATTAAGGTATGAGTTTATTCTTGTAAAAAAACCCCAAAACTGAAATCCATGCAGCTTTTCCTAGTATGCATTTTACACGAACTTTTTGAGGACCCCACTCATCTCGAAGTTCAGATGCTCCTCAACTTAGAATGGGGTTACTTCCGGTAAAGGTGAAAAATGGAACCATTTTAAGATGGGGACCATGTGCTCCAGGAGGAAGGCAAAGGGCCTTGCTCCAAGTGCCGACGGGCACAAGGAGGTTTACGGCCGGTGGGTTTCACGACTGTACATGCTGCTTTACGGCCGCTGGGCTTTGTGGCCTCCCTGACCCCGCTCTCTCCGCAGAACTACATCACGGTGGACGAGCTGCGCCGGGAGCTGCCGCCCGACCAGGCTGAGTACTGCATCGCGAGAATGGCCCCCTACACCGGCCCTGACGCCGTGCCCGGTGCTCTGGACTACATGTCCTTCTCCACAGCGCTGTACGGCGAGAGTGACCTCTAACCCGCCCGGCCCTGCCCTGCCGCTGTCGCCGTCGCCCCCGTACGCCGTGCGAGCCCTGCCCTGCGCCGCCGCTGTCCCCATCTCCTGCCCGGGTTTGGTTTCAGCTCTCAGCCTCCTGCGGGGCGAGCTGGGGCCCAAGTGGCATCGAGCTTCCCTGCCCCCGAAGTGACAGTTTACAAAATTATTTTCTGCAAAAAAGAAAAAAAAGAAAAGTTACGTTTAAAAAAGTAAAAAAAAAAAAAAAAAACCAAAAAACTACATATTTTATTATAGAAAAAGTATTTTTTTCTCCACCAGACTTAAATGGAAAAGAGGAATAATTAATTATTTGCACCAAAATGTTTTGTTTTGTTGTGACATAGGAAAATAACCAAGCACAAAGTTCTATTCTATCCTTTTTACTGACTTTTTCTTCTGTGTGTTCCATCTGCTGTATTCATTTCTCCAGTCTCACGTCGGTCTTGGTGTGGGAGTGGGGGTAGGGGGTGTTCTTGTCAGAAGGCACATTGGTGCATGTGTGTTTGCTAGCTCACTTGTCCATGAAAATATTTTATGATATTAAAGAAAATCTTTTGAAATGGCTGTTTTTTAAGGAAGAGAATTTATGTGGCTTCTCATTTTTAATTCACCTTAGAGGTGTGACTAACTTCTACCAGTGCACACTTTTTCAAGAAGTTTTGAAGGTTGCCTATTAAACAATAGGATGAAACTGGAGACTATGGACAACTTCGATGTCGCTTGGCACAGACCATATTAAAACAACCACGCTTCCATGACAACTCTCTGCTTGCTCCTTGCACTCTGTTTTCCAGAATCGTGTGTGGGATCAAGGATGTTGTGGGGGGACCAGCAGATGGCGTAGTAGTTGCATCGTTGTAACTCCCACATAGCCAACAGCATTTAGTCCTGGACCCAGTGGCTTCAAAATCATGCTGGGGGCATGTGCGTGTGTGCCTGGGATCCCAGGAGGAGAATGGAGGAGAAAGGATTGTGGAGTGGCCATCCCCTCTGGGGAGTGATTTCTCACTTTCCTTCTTACTGTCTCTGACTCTCCCCCTTAAACACCCCCCCCCCAAGTGCACACACCCTAGGGCAAAAACCTCTTAAAAAAAAAAAAAGGATGGTGTGGGGCACCCATACCCAACCTTAGTATGTTGGTTTTTTTAAGAATTATTTTTATTTGGGACCAGCAGTTAGCATAATAGCTATGTCGCTGGACTCCCATGTAGTCGACTGTGGTTCGAGTCCCGCACCCGTTGGCTTAAACTCAGGCCGGGCATGTGTGCATGTGTGCCCAAGATCCCAAGAGAAGAATGGAGGAGAAGGGATTGCAGCATGGTCATCCCCCCTGGGGGGTGATTTCTCGCTTTCTATCTCTCTTTCTGGTGAGCGCACGTGCCCTGTAACAAAAACCTCTCCAAAAAAAATTTTTTTTTATTTAACTTTACTTATTTTAATTTGACCAGAGATGGACAGTAAGTGAGTGAGAGAGAGAGAGAGGGAAAGTGAGAAAGCAAGCCACCAGGCCCAGGACTCGAACCAGGATCAGCCATCTGAGAGTATTCAGTGCCTCAGCTACCACACCACCTGCTGGTTCCTAAGGGGTTTTTTGATGATAAGGACCACCTTCACTTGTATTCTCTGGCATCAGACAACTCTGATGTCTCTTGCCTTCACTCCTTTTATTTTGCTTCAGGGAGTGGCTTGAGTGGCCTCAGCAAGTCATTTCTCCCTTTGCTATTCAAATGTCCCACAGATGGCCACTATCCAGTATCCTGGAGCTGGTTGGAAAGCAGACTCTCAGGCTCTGCCCCAGAATAGGAAAATAGAATCTGCATTTTAACAGGACCCCTAAGGATTTGTGTGTACCCCCTTACTTGTCTCCCCGAGACTCAAAATGCAGAGCACTGAAGACTGTCATTAACAGTGCTGTGGGTTACAGGCATGTAATTTAGTAATTGAAAATGATATGTTGCTTACATTCAACTTAGGGCTGTGTTTGGGAGTCAAAATAGTTTGGTATGGCAGCCAGACCTGTAGCCTAGTGGTTGAGGGAATCAGATCCCCCAAGCAGCTGAAGGAAGATGCCAGGAGTGTATGCATGTGTACCCAAAATCCCAACTGGATGGGGACAGGATTGCTGTCCCAGGGGGAGTGTTTCTCTATCTCTCTTTCTCCCCTGGGGAGCACACGTGCCATCTGGCAATTTCAGAAACCAAACATAATGGCGGTGATTACAAGGAGTTGGGTCTGTTGACTGACTTTTCCAAAATGGGCACCGCAGGTCCTCTATTAAGTGGGGGTAGTATGCTATCATAAAGTTGGTGGGGTGATAGGGAGCTCATAGAACATGAATACATATAAATGTTACCCATGATCAGTCTTACTTTAAGTTTTAAAGGATTCACTCAGTTGAGCGATTTCTTAAAAGCAGGAGAATCCTTACCGGGATATGTTCCCTCAATTAAGGGGATTAAGACCAAATCAGAATTTACTGGTGTGACTAGAAATGAGTATTAAGTGTGAGGCCCTCCTGCTTAGGGATTAGTTCAGTGAATTTCCAAAATACCCTGTAGCTCTGTATAGGAGGGCTGCTAAGGAGAGGGTGTGGGGCAGGGAGCAGGCTTTTGCTTTGGGAAACTCGTCTATAGATTTTACTGTTGTCTGGTAGAAGTTCAGTAAATGCTCAGTGTGGGTCTGCTGTGGCTGAATCTGTGGAGGAAACTTGCTTTCTAGAGGGTCAAAGTCATCTTCAAAGATGCCAACATAGTTGTTTCAGCTATTTACATGCAAGTCTCACCAAGGACAGAGTGGTATGGGAGTTTGGGAGAGGAAGAAATCATTCCAGCTCGAAAATGTTCTAAACCTAGGTGCAAGCACTTTACTGTCTGAGTTTCCAGAGTTAAGACCAATTAGTATCCTTATTAGAGCTTACTTTTTAAAAAAATTATTTTACTTTTATTCATCATCATTATTATTTTTTCAGTTTGACCACAGAGCAACAGAAAGAGAGAGAGGGAATGTGAGAAAGAGAGAAAAGAAGCCACCAAATTCAGGACTTGAACCGTGGTCAGCCATGAGTCCGGCGCCTTATTTACCACACCACCTGTAGGCCCCCAGAACTTACTTTTTTAAAAAACATTTTTGCTATAGGGTGCATGTGCTCACCTGAGAAAGACACAGAGAGAGAGAGAAAAGGTGAGAAAGTACCCCCAGGAAGGGATTGCCAGACTGTAATCCCTTCTCCATTCTCCTCTTGGGATTTTGGGCACACGCAGATACATACCTGGCATGTTATTCAAGCCACCAGATCTAGTAATTCTACCATGCACTTGGTTGTGTGGGATCCGGCTGCCTTCAGCACCACGTCACCAGCTGGCCCCAGAGCCTTTTAAAAAATGTTAACTTACTTGAACAGAAGTGTGTCCAAGTTATTCCATAAATTAATCTTTAGTCTGTTAAAGGGGTAAAAAAGTTTCTAAGCTTTTAAGTTATTATTTTTGGTTTTTTTGGAGAGGTTTTTGCTATAGGGCGCATGTGCTCGCCAGACAGAGAGAGACATAGAGACAGAAAGCGAGAAATCACCCCCCGGGGGAGAGGGCCACGCCACAATCCCTTCTCCATTCTCCTCTCGGGCTCTTGGGCGGGCACGCACGCACATGCGCCCGGCACGCACATGCGCCCGGCGTGAGTTTAAGCCACTGGGTCCGGGGCTTGAACTGCGGTCGACTATGAGGGAGTCCAGCAACATAGCCATTATGCTAACCGCTGGTCCCAGCTCTTAAGTTTTTAATGTCATAATACACATGATACTGATAATTTTTTCCTGTAAAAAATAAAAGCATTCTTGGTCCTTTTATCATTTGTACATTTGACAGATTAAATTGACCAAAACAATTCCATTTACAAACTTATTAAATTCCTTTAAACATTTTAAGCCATATTTACAAGTTTTAATAATTCTCTCTAGGATGTCAAACTCCCAGCTCAGATTCAAATCTAAGCAGCAGTCTTGTAAAGCACAAAGCAGTTGGAACTATTATGAACCTGGTCAATCAAGTTCCTTTGAGTAGTCTGATGCTTTTAAATAGTCAATTCCCTTCCACCTCCAAAATTAAAGTCACACATGTAGTTTCAATTACAGATTTCAGAGTAAAGCCATAAAACTAGTATATACCGGGTTGTCTTACCTGTCCAAGTAATTGATCAACAGGTTGTCGTGATGGGTACAAAACTGCTAAGCGTCGCTGAAGTAGTAGTGAGTTAGATCATCTGTTTTCTTAAGTTTTAATTTTTTTAAAAGAGGTTTTTGCCTTGGGGCGCTTTACCCTTGCCAGGGAA
>NW_006160128.1:1257853-1259306 GCF_000334495.1 Tupaia belangeri chinensis
GGGGGGTGGGGTGAGAAATCACCCCCTGGGGGGTGGCTATGTCACAGTCCCTTCTGCATTCTCCTGGGGTCTTGGGCATGCACATGCGCCTGACGTTTCAAGCCACCTGGTTAAGGGCTTGAACTTCTGTCGGCCATGTGGGAGTCCAGTGATGTAACTGCTATGCCATTTGCTGACTCATCTGTTTACTTTTAAGTAGGAGTTGTTAAGTCTCTTACTACTAATTGCTGGTTTTTAGGCCCAGAATTGTGGTATGTGTAACTCGGAGGTTCTAAAGCCATGACACGAGGTGAGGTGCTTACACACTGCAGGGTCTTCCCGGGGCACAGGAACCAGGCATCATGTCAGTATTCGTTGTGTGCTCTGGCATCAGGGGCCCCGAGCCCAAGCCAAAAGAGTCATTTATCTCCAACCCACTCTGTCACTCACCCTTGGCGTCCTCTGGATTTCACTTTTGCTTGATTTTCCTCATAGCCTATTCCAGCTTGGTTTGTTTTTGCTTTTAAAGTTCATTTTTGGGACCAGCAGGTGGCGTGGTGGTTAAGGTGCTGGACTCCCACATGGCCGACCACAGTTTGAGTCCCAGACCTGGTGGCTCGTTTTCTCACCTTCCCTTTCTTTCTGTCTTTCTGTGGTCAAATGAATGATAATAAATTGATGAAATTAAAAAATATATATTCTTAATAGCACATGTGTATACACACGAAAGAGAGCAAGAAAGAAGCACCTTTCATAAGGTCTCACAAAGCTGCGACCCCCTTTCCCCAGCCCTCCAGTTCCTCAGGATCTTGGTCATGTGTGCATGTGCCCACCTTGTTTTCAAATCAACCCGGAGGCCTGAACCCACACTCAGCCACATGGCTTCCACACTGCAGTTCCGTTTGCTACTGCCTGCACCACTGACTGGGCTTCCGGCTTGGTGTAAGTGACCTGCAGGGAGGTTTTTGCGTGCTCTAAGTGCCAACCATTGGTTCCATGTTGGACTACTCTCTTAAGGTTCCACTTCATAGGAATAAATGTAAAAGCCCGGAACTGGGTCTCAAAACTCAAGTCCAGGGTGAAAAGATGTTGAGGACTCCATGGAAGTGCACAGTGTGGTGACAGCTTAAACGAGTTTACTTAACCTTGGGCTGGACCAGTGACTTGGGAACTCAGAAGCTATCGGTGCCCACCTTTCCTGCCAGTGTGGACATGAAGTGTGGAAAGCTGGTCTGTTAAGCAGAGAAGAATGAGATGAGCCTCAGTGAACTAGAAACCCAGGCCCGTGAGGGTCGTATCGTAACCTGCACCTCATGACACATTTTTCTTTTATTTAGTTGCCAAAAGGCACATGCCCTCAACGGGGTGAAAGCATTTCCTACAGGGCATAGTCACACTGCAGTCATTTCTCTGTCTTCTCGGGATTGGGGCGTGGATGCACACACTGCTGGGCCAGAATCCAGACTGCGTTCAG
>NW_006160128.1:1259384-1267157 GCF_000334495.1 Tupaia belangeri chinensis
TCAGCAGGACTCCGACGCTAACCACGAAGCTATGGTGCCGGCCCGCACGCTTCTCTTTGCTAATTCAAGTTAGCTTGGGTGGATTTGGGATCCTCATAACCCAGAGTCCTAGCCAATATAAGGAGGTGGGGGAGAAGAGCAGGACACGCTGATGACACTAAGTTGTCTGACAGAATCGGGGGGTTGAGGTTCATTTGGGATGTAGTCTGATGAGAATTAATGGGAATTTCCCCTTGTCTCCCCAGAATTTTGGTGGGGAGAAAGCTCCCAGGTTCTCTTCACAAGATTCTTTCTAGTCCTAACTTTGGACCCCATGGTGAAAGCACCTGAAGAAAGGGAGGAGTGTGTTCTTACAAAGGTGGTAATGGCAGAGGGAGAGGCAGAAGGCTGGGTTAGGGCGGTCAAGGCATGCCAGTGGGCCTTACCAACTGGCTCAATGTGGGACGTGAAGGAAAAGAGTGGCCATTGAATGACAGTGTTGGGAAGACCTTTGAGGTTGTGGAGTTCCATCTTCCCACTCAGTAGAAGAGCACTCCAAGATCTGGGAGTGTTGGGTGCCTTGCTCGGGGGCACAGGGGTAGTTTGAGGCAGAGCTAGGGTGAAAATCAGGTCTTCCAACTCAGCCATCGCTCTGTTCAGAACAGCAAAGTGTGGAGCCCAGGTGAGTGGGAGGGGAGAGGGAGAGAGGATGGGATGGTGATGCTTGGGTTGACAAATAATCAGCGTGAGATGATTAAGTGTAATGACGAGGATGCACCCACCCCAGTGTCGTTCATGGATGATGCTCGGTAACTCCTAGGTTGTGCATTGGCTAGGTCCCTTCTAAGGGTGCAAGAGACAGATCCAACCTAAGAGCCAGGAAAACGAATCCCTGGCTCATAACTGAAGCATCCAGAGGTAACGCTGGCTCCCCAAATGGCTGGGACAGGACATGATGCCTGCAGGACCTGGTTTTTCTGGCTCAACTCCATTCCCGCCTCTCCCTCTGAGTGGCAGTGACTGCTGGCAGCTCCTGCTTCCCCACCTTGCAATGTTAAGTCTAGCGAAGAGATGCTGATGGAGGTATGCATCTGCTGGAGGTATGCAGCGTGGTGGTCCTGCAGGGGCGCTGGGCTTTGCTCATTGGCTTAGGTCTGGCCCTGGGGGTCGTGCGCTCACCCCAGAGTGGAAGATGCAAGCTTACCCAAACCTGGATTCAGTGTGGCCTATTGGGCCCCTACTGCAAGCAGCAGAAACCGGGAACCCGGCCTCTCCTCAGAACATCTTAGTGGGCTTCTCCAGACGCCGATGCCTGAACAGACACCGGGAGAGGACTGGGGTAGGGCTAGGGTAGTCCCACCAAATGGGGCTGTTAGAGGAAAGGGGAGCTGGCGCTGGGAGGGTGAACAGCCAGCACTAGAGTCAGTAGCTGCTGTCACGCCCGGCCCAAAGCGCTGCCTTCCTCTTGGTTCCAGCAAACTTCCACTTGCTAGGACCCTTTCTCTACCTGGGGGCTCTTCCGTCCCAAGCCCCAGAAGGCCACTATGCCTGAGGATGGGACAGGTCACTGAGAAAGTAGCCACCCAGCACGGCCCTCAGCCCTCATGGCTGGGCCCGAGGACCCCAGCTCCCTCACCCCGTGAGATCAACTGAGGCTCCTGTGGAGTTTCTCAGCTTCCCCAGGGGTGCAGTCAGCTGTCCGCTGCAGGCCGAGGACTCAGCACTGGCCATTGTTTCCCTGCCCGTCCCCCTTCTCTTCCCATTTCCATCTCCTTCACCTCCCCACTAAACCTCTGGTGCTAGACTCCTCACCCAGTGGGTGCTTAGGGTAACCCAAACTAACACACACTCTAGCCCCTGTCTACACCCTAGAGATGGGCTCCCAGGCTCAGTCCTCAAACGGTGGAGAACACTTGACCTGTAGGGTAGAGAAGCTGTCCTGCTGCATGTGCGGGAGGGAGCTCAGGAGTCTCGGGAAGGAGCTGCCAGCTCTCAGCTGCCTCATGTCCCGTCACGTGCACCCGCAGCTAGCAGGGTGAGAAAACGGAACTTCTCGTGAGCTCCAGGGAGCAGCAGGGGCTGCTGGTGTGCAGAGTGTAGGGATCAAAGAACTATCACAGGCATCTGTCGGAGTCCTCGGGTTTAGTAAGAAATTCTGTTTGTATAATTAGAGACAATGAGAAAAGAGGGGTCTTAAAGCAAAACATCCCTTTATAGGTTCTATTTTATAGATGGAGTTTTATGCAACCTATCATATAGGTTAGAGCTTTTCACTAAGGGCTTCTTGGAATAGAGTGCATGGAAAGGAAATTCGGGGGTGAAGCAGCTAATCTAGTAAAGCTCTGGTAAAGGCATCTTTCCACCTTTCTCATGATGGCTGCAAAATGCTTTTTAAAAAAATGCAGTTCTTAAAAATGAGCTAGGTTGATGCTGCCCTCCAGTGGCCAACTGTGCTGTTACAGCATTTCCTAGTGGGAGATGAACAGGTCTGACCTCCCTGCAGACTCCCCTGGGTTATGTCCCTGGCAGCCAGGAGGCTTCCATTGCGCCACAGAGGCGCAGCAGAGGCAATGAAATACAGTTAGCAGGAGGGAAAAACAATGGCTAACATTTATTGAGAACTTACTTTGTGTTGACTTCAGATTTAAGCAATTTCCATGCATTTAGTATTTACACATACTATGATTGTCCCCACTTTAAAATAAAACAGGGGCTTTGAAATGAAGGCAGAGCTGGGATTTACTTTTATTTATTTATTTATTTTAGTATGGGATGCTTCAGGAATTTGTGTGACATCCTTGTGCATGTTAGTCTTCTCTGTATCATTCCAATTTTAGTATATGTGCTGCTAAAGTAAGCACTGCTTTTTTATAAGCATTATTTTTTATTTCACTTTATTTATTATTAATATTATTTTCCAATTTGACCAGAGAGAGAGAGAGAGAGAGGGAAAGTGAGAAAACAAGGCACCAGGTCCGAGACTTGAACCATGGTTGGCCATGTGGGAGTCTAGTGCCTTTAACCACCATGCCACCAGCTGGCTCCTTTTTTTTTTAAAGGATTTTTTTAAATTTAATTTTATTTATGAGCACTGTTCTTATGTTTAATTAATTTTCTTATGTTGGAGTGTGCGTGCACCCTAGATACCAAGAAATGGAGAGAGAGAAAGCACCCTCAGTGGGGCGCGGTCATGCTGCAGTCCTTCTTTCCCTCCATTTCTCCACCTGTCAGGATTTGAGGCCTATATGCACATGCACCCAGCATGTCCTTCAAGCCACCAGGGCTCACACTTGAACCATGGTCAGCCATGTAGGATCCAGTCCCTTGTACATGGGGCTTACTCGCCACACTAAGTGGCCAGCCCAGAGCTGGAATTTGAACCAAGACAGGATCAATAAGAGAAATGGGTAACACATTTATTTGATAAAAGTTTTTTTTTTAAGAGGTTTTTGCCTTAGGCCACATGCACTTGCTGGAGAGAGAGAGGTGGACACAATGGAGGAAAAGGGAGAAATCACCTCCCAGGAGGGATGGCTCCCCTGCAACCCCTTCTCCATTCTCCTCCTGCGATCTTAGGCAGGCATGCACGTACACCCAGCATGATTTTGAAGCCACTGGGTCCAGGACTTGAACCACTGTCAGGCACATGAGAGTCCAGTGATGCTGTCACTGCTTCGCCATTGCTGGCCCCAATTTGATATGTTTTACGTGACATGAGAGACTTCAGAAATGTGGACCTGAAGACCCAGAGAAAACTATTTTCGTGCTTTAGGTTTGACGAAGGATGGCCAGTTGTGTAGAAGTATGACTGGACTGGGGCCAGCAGGTGGCATGGTGTTAAAACACTGGACTCCCACGTGGATTACTGCAGTTTGAGTTTTGGGCTTGGTGGCTTGCTTTCTCTCTCTCTCTCTCTCTCTCTGGTAAGCACATGAGCCCTTTTATACATTTAAATAATAATAATAAATTTAAATTTAAAAAGTATGACTGGACAAAAAGGTCATGGGGGGAGCACCAGGTGGCATGATGGTTAAGTGCTGGACTCCCACATGGTTGACCATGGTTCAAGTCCTGGACCTGGTGGCTTGATATTCACACTGGGTAGGTGTGCGTGCACGCCCAAAATCCCAGGAGGAGAATGGAGGAGAAGGGATTGTGGTGTGGCCATCCCCATGGGGGATAATTTCTCACTTCCCCTCTCACTGTCTCTATCTCTCTCTGGCAAACACAGGTGCCCTGGAGAGAGAGAGACAGACACAATGAGAGTATGTGTGTACTGATAGCACTGAGTGGGGCGGGTGGCATTTAGGAGGGCCTGTTTGTTCATATTCTTTTTGGCCTCCACATGTGGGCAGGACACCTGTCACATGAGGGTCTTCAGCGAAGAAGGGTGGTTAGAGAGTATTGTTCCTAGGTTTTATGGCTTGCTTTTGGGAGGAGGATTCTAGTGTCTGTGACCCACTTTGGGGGAGGGAAGGAAAGAAGGAAGAAGAGAACATCAGAGAGACTGTCCTGCTTCTAATCTGTTCAGAACAGCCTGCCGAGGCACCAGGCTTTGAGGCATTATAAGGGATGAATAAGAACCCTCACAGGCTTGTAGTCGGAGTGGACTCTTACTACAAAAGACAGATTAACACAAAAACAAAAGCAAAAGTTTGCTTATTTTATTTTGTCAGAGGGTCAATGACTTGCTAGAAAAAGATAGAAATAGAGAGAAAGAGGGAAAGTGAGAAAGCAACCCCTAGGGTATAGTCATGCAGAAATCCTTTCTCCAGTTCTCCCTCCTTTTGAGATTTTGGACATGCACACACACACACACACACGGCCTGTTTTCCCAACCCCTGGGTCTGGGACTCGAACTGTGCAGTCGGCCATATGGGATCCAGCCGCCTTTACCACCACACCACGGACTGGCCCCAGACATTTATTTCATATATTCATGGGAGACACCCAGAGAACAAGTGGTTCTCCAGCAGGTGGCTCTGAATTTCAGCACGTACAGCATCTTCAATAAAGAACAGTCATTTTTTAGAGAAGTGACGAGTGACAAAGATTTTTTTGCCGAACTTGAGTCAGGCTTCGGAATCTTCTGCTAAGACCATCTCTGCACTTTCTTACAACATTAGTTTTAGCAAAGAACCCTGCTACATCAGGTTTAGCCAGAACCCTGTCCTCGATAGCTGGTAGTCTTTGGTAACTGATTAGGCTCCTCATCCTCCACTACCCTCAGCAAGAATCCTGTGAGGCCAGTTTATCCAGAACCCCCTACCTACCCCTGACAGTGTCTCTTAGTAGTTTTCCATCCCCTGATCCCCACCCTGCTCCACCACTGTGAATTCCCATGTACTTGGGCTGTACTCAGAGTTGAGCAAAACCCACCTTCCCGCTCCCACAAGACCTGCTGCAGGTCCCTAGACCTCTCCCAGTAAAGTCTGTGGTGGGAGCCACTCTCAGACTCATGAGAGAGAGAGACAGAGACAGTGAGAGGGAGAGTGAGAAATCAACACCTCCCACACACACATAAACACACACACACACACACACACACACACACAAGGGAAATGGCCATGTTGCAGTCCCTCTCCTCCTGAGATTTTGGACATGCACATACACACGCCCAGTGTGATTTTCAAGCGACTGGGTCCGGGACTCGAACATGTGGGAGTCCAGTGCCTCAACCAGGTTGGAGGCAGCATATGCTGATTTCCTTTAGTGCGTGTCCTTTGCCTCAATCAGACTAACTCAGCTGCAGCAATTGCTTCATCTGAAAGGAAGATTTTCTTGCAAATTCGGAAGAAAATACTCAGGACCCAGTTTGAGAAATGGAAATTCTAACTTGAAATTTAATCTCATTCTATTAAAATGTCTTTCAGTTGTGGAATATCAATATGAAAATCATCTTAAAAACTTGTAAAGGGGCTGGCCCAGTAGCCTAGTTGGCTTTTAGGGGGTTGCATTGGTGGTGTAAGCCCCTGCCCCATGGTCCTGGCCCTCCCACCTGCCTTGCCCTCTCCAACTGCACACAGGGGCAGCTGAACTCCTCAGCTGGTGAACCAAAGTGTAAATGAATAGAGAGAGCTCTGTGCAGGGGCCAGCAGGTGGTGTGGTGGTTAAGAGCGCTGGACTCTCACGTGGCTGACCATGCTTCAAGTCCCAGTTCTGGTGGCTTGCTTTCTCACTTTCTCTCTCACACAATCTGTCCCTCTCTGGTCAAATTAAAATAAATAAATAAATAAAGATAAATAAAATAATTCTTTTTTTTTTTTTTTAAAAAAAGGAGCTCCATGGTTATAATAAACACAGGGCTGGGCACGTGCTGATTGTTTTACACGTGATATTTCACTTAATCCTCATGGGAACCCTGCTGAAGTAGTCTTATTTTCTTATTGTTTGTTTTTCTTTATTCATGATAGAGCTTGTGCCCGTACACGTGAAAGTGGGAGAGAGAGAGGCAGAGAGAGAGAGATGAGCACCTTCTCCAGGGTCTGGTCCCTCCATGATCACCTTCCTCCAGCCCTCTTGCCCATTAGATCCTGGGCACTCTTGCAGATGCCTGGTGTGTTTCAACTGATTGGCTGGGATTCAAATCAGGGTTGTCATGTGGATTCCAGCTTCTCTTGAGTAGCACAATAGGGCTATGCCACAGATCTCCTCTTTGGCTAGGCTATATGTTAAGTTGGCATAAGATAGACTGTGCAGTGGTACCACAACTGGACCCACATAGGTAGGGTCCTGGGTTCATGTCCTGGGACCTTCCTGGTCATGCCAACTGAGACTGGAGGTGGATGGTGGCAGGCAGGCCCTGTTGGGGGTGCCACCTGTCTCTCTCTCCCATGAAATAAATAGTTTGTTTATTTATTTATTTTTTATGAGAGATTTTTGCTTTAGGGCATGTGCGCTCTCTGGAGAGCCACAGAGAGACAGAGAGACAGAAAGCGAGAAATCACCCCCCCCCCCGAGGGGGAGATGGCCACACCTCAATCCCTTCTCTTCCATTCTCTTCTTGGGATCTTGGGCATGCACGCACAGGTGCCCAGTGTGAGTTTAAGTCACTGGGTCCGGGACTCGAACTGCGGTCGGCTACATGGAAGTCCAGTGACATAGCCATTATGCCAACTGCTGGTCCTGATCACTATTATTATTTTTAAATTTGCTAGAGGGCACATGCACTCATCAGAGAGAGACAGGGGGAGAGAGGCAAAGAGAAAGTGAGAAAGCAAGCTACCAGGTCCGGCACCCAAACTATGGTCAGCCATGTGGGAGTCCAGTGCCTTAACCACCTTGCCAACTGCTGGCCCATTGAAGGATTAATTAGAATTTTCATTCAATTATCATAGGCACAGTGGTTTCAGTAATGGGCCTCAGATTTAAATTAATAAACATCCTCCAAATCTTGTCAAAGTAGTGGTGATGAGGAAAAAAAAAAGGATAATGATGAGGACAAAGTCCAACTTGAGGTCCTGGCCCTGTGGTCTACCCCAGGCCTTAGCTCTGAACTAATTTACCAGAGTCAGAGGTTAAAAATTTTAGAGTGGGACCAGCAGTTAGCGTAGTGGCTATGTCGCTGGACTCCCATGTGGTCGACCGCGGTTCGAGTCCTGGACTTGGTGGCTCGCTCTCTGTCTCTCTCTGTCTGTCTGGCAAGCACATGCACCCTATAGCAAAAACCTCTCCAAAAAAAGAAAAAAAAATGTTAGAGTGACATTTCTAAAGAGCACAATTTTTAGAGTGACATTGCTTATTGTTTTCTTTCTTTCTTTCTTTCTTTCTTTCTTTCTTTCTTTCTTTCTTTCT
>NW_006160128.1:1267203-1270273 GCF_000334495.1 Tupaia belangeri chinensis
TTTTTCCTTCCTTCCTTCCTTCCTTCCTTCCTTCCTTCCTTCCTTCCTTTCTCTCTCTCTCTCTCTCTCTCTCTCTCTCTCTCTCTTTCTTTCTTTTTAGTTTTTGCCACAGGGTGCATGTGCCCCCTGGAGAAAGACAGAGAGAGAGAAAGAGAGGGAAATCACCATCCTTCCCAAGGGAATGGCCACACCACAATCCCTTCTCCATTCTCTTCTCAGGCTATTGGGCATACATGCACATGTGCCAGGTGTGATTTTCAAGCAGCTGGGTCCAGGACTCAAACCACAGAGTCAGCCATGTAGGATCCAGTTGCCTTAATCTTTATGCTACTTGCTGGCCCTAGAGTAACATTACTAACGAAATATTAACTTCTGGTACAGAAAAGTGAGCTTTGACCAGTTGACTTAGTGTTTACCTACAGCCTACTTACGTGCTAGACCACCAGTCTACCATCTAGTTTTGCACTCAGCCTGTACTAGAATAGAGTGGTGTGTATGAGAGGAATTTAAGAAATTCCTGGAAAGAGAGACAGAGAGGCAAAGTAAGAAAGCAAGTCGCCAGGTCTGGGAATTGAACTGCAGTCAACCATGGGGAAGTCTAACATCTTAACCACCATGCCACCTGTTGGCCCCCTAAAAACCATGTTTTCCGTGAACTTTTTGAAGACTCTACCTTTTCTTTCAGTTGAGAATAGGAGATTCTACCCTCTCCCTTTTTTCAGAATCTGAGCCCCAGAAAGGATTGCGGTGTGGCCATCCCCCTGGGGATGGTTTCTCGCTTTATTCTCTCTCAGGCAAACACATGCACCCTATAGCAAAAATATCTCTTAAACAAAACAAAACAAAGCAAAACACCAGGAGAGACAGAGAGAGAAAAAAAATAAAAGTGAGAAAGTAAGCTGCCAGGCCTGGTACTTGAACTCTGGTCAGCTGTGTGGAAGTCCAGTACCTTAACTACCATGCCACTTGCTGATCCCTAGGAGATTTTTAAAATGAGAAAAATCAGAGCTGAACGGGAGGACTGAACCCTCGATCTGTGTTCTTACTTCTGACGATGGCCAAGGACTGTCACTGAGCAGGTGGTGTCCACACCTCTCACTGACCCTACTGAGCCACGTCTTATCTTGGAGTCCCTGCTTTTGACCAGCAGGTGGCGCTCGTACACTCCAGTTTCGGCGATCTGTGACACGGAACTTAATATAGTAACCCGATTTTGTCCTGAACATATAATTTTCAAACCTCCTATTCCACCACAAGGAAAACCTCTGAGGATTTTCTTCTGGGAAGAGCAATTAGCCTAACCTCTTAGGAGGAGAAATTGCATTGCTGAGCTTGTCTGGGAAAGTAAAATATCCTCCCAAGAGCAGTCTTGGGGAGGGTGGAGAGAAACCGCAAGGAGATTGTGGGAGGAAGGAGGGGCCTGGGAAGAGCTGGGAGCAGGGTGAGGGTGGAGTGGGAATGCTTGGGGGTCTGAGGAAAGCAAGTCTTGACCTGCTGGTATCTGGGTTTAGGCTGGAGGCTGAAGGGGAGACTGAATGGGTGCAAAGTCACTTGAGGGGCTGAAGAAGCTCTAACTCTGAGGACTAGGCCAGACCAGAAGACCTCCTCCCTCAGTCCACCTGCAGTGACCCTTCCCTGTTCTTCCCAGGCCCTCTACTGCAGGAGAAATAGCAGCAAGCTGATCTAAGGGGGCTTGGTGAGGAGTGTTTGTGATGGGAGTATAGCAGTCTTTGAGGGGTCTTCTCCAGGTGAGAGGGGCCCAGGCAACAGCTGCTTTAGACTCTGGACCCCCTGGGATGGGAGAAGTAGGCTGGAAGGATCTGGGAACAGGGGTGAGCTGAACCAGGGAGTGTGGCATGGAGATGCCCATGGCCAGGAAAGGAAGCCAGCTGCTAGGGGGTCCCCAGGAAGAGCAAGGGCTATAACTGAGAACACCAAAGCCAGAGCACTGTGGGAGGGAGATGAGGCATCACACCCAGTTGTGTGAGGTTGGGAATTGCTTGGGTGCTGCAGTGTGTCCTGTCTGAAAGAAGAGGCCTTACTTTGGCAAACACTCTGACAGAGAGAGAGAAATTGGGAGAGAGAGAATGAATTATCCTCTCCTTACTCTAAAACACAGTGTGGTCTCAGTGGAAAGTGAAAACATACAGGTGTACAAGTGTGTGTGCATGTAAACACAAAGACTGTTACCGTAAGGCTGGCATAACTGGAGCCAAGGGAAGCATCCAGGTAAGCATCTGAGACTGTGTGATCTTGGGCAAACACTGAACTTCTCTGTACCTCAGTATCCTCATCAATAAAATGGGAACAAGATTAAACACAGTAATGCATGCTTGCAAAACATACAGCAAGCACCCAGAAAGGTCCCAAGAATGATTGTTTGTTGTTGTTTTAATATTTATTTATTTATCTATTTATTTGTTGTGATTTTCAGGCCTCTGAGTCCAGGACTTGAACCATGGCAGACCATTTGTGAGTCCAGCACCTCAACCACTATGCTACCTGCTGGCCCCTATTTTTTTTTTTTTTTATGAATTATATTATCAGCAGGCTTCATGGTGGTTGGGGTGCTGGACTCCCACATGACTGACCACAGTTCAAGTAGCAGACTTGATGACTTGCTTTCTCACTTTCTATTTCTATACCTCTGGTCAAATAAATAAATAAATAAATAACATTAAATAAATAATTCTTTAATAAAATAATTACTTTATTATTATTATTAATCTGCTCTAGGGCACATGTGCTCACCAAAGAGAGACAGAGACAGAAAAAGCAAAAAAGCAAGAGAGTAAGCCTTCAGCTCCAGGACTCAAACCATGGTCAGTCATGTTAGAGTCCAGCACCTTAACTACCGTGCCACCTGCTGGCCCCACAATGGTTGTTTTTGACATTTATCATGATAATTATGATCAGTTGTCATCTACTGGAAGGAGAGAGATAGTAAAAGATAGGCTATGGGTGGACCCAGAGAAGACAAGGCAAGCTAGAGACAGAAAGATGGTGAGAATGAAGGTGAGATCGTTTCCTTCTGTTCTTAGTTTGCTGAAATTTATTTTTAATTAGGAAA
>NW_006160128.1:1270288-1281248 GCF_000334495.1 Tupaia belangeri chinensis
GAATTTTGTCCAATGCTTTTTCTACATCAATGGAAATGATCATATGTTTTTCCTTCTTCATTCTGTTAGTGTGGTATAATTTATTAATTGATTTTTGTATGTCAAACCATCTTTGCATTCCAGGAATAAATCCCACTTGGTCATGTGTATTTTAATATACTGCTGAATTCAGTTTGCTAGTATTTTGTTTAGAAGTTTTTGCATCAATGTTTATAAGGGATATTGGCTTGTAGTTCTCTTTCCTGGTGGTGTCTTCATCTGGCTTTGGTATCAGGGTAATTCTGGGCTAAAAAATAAATGACTTAGGACGTGTTCTCTCTTCTACTTTTTAGAAAAATATGAGAATGACTGGCGTATGGTCTTTAGATGTTTGGAAGATTGCACCAGTGAAGCCATCAGGTCTAGGCTTTTTCTTTGCTCAGAGATGGTTGATTACTAATTCAATCTCCTTACTAATTATCAGTCTATTCAGATTTTCTTTGTGATTTAGTCTTGATAGGTTTTGTGTTTCTAGAAATTTCCCCATTTTATTTAGCTTATCCAATTTACTGGTGTACAAGTGTTCATAGTCCTCTCTTATAATCCTTTATCTCCATAGAATTAGTTGTGATGTCCCCACTTTCATTTCTGACTTTAGTATTTGAGTCTTCTTTTTTTCTTAGTCCATCTAGCTAAAGGTTTGTCAGTTTTGTTTATCTTTAAAAAGAACCAACTTTGGAGGCTGGCAGGTGGAGTGGTGGTTAAAGGCGCTGGACTCCAAATGGCCAACAGCAGTTCGAGTCCCAGACCTGGTGGCACTTTCTCTCTCTCTCTGTCCCTCTATGGTCAAATTAATTTAAATAATTAGTCCATATAGCTAAAGGTTTGTCAGTTTTGTTTATCTTTAAAAAGAACCAACTTTGGAGGCTGGCAGGTGGAGTGGTGGTTAAAGGCGCTGGACTCCAAATGGCCAACAGCAATTTGAGTCCCAGACCTGGTGGCACTTTCTCTCTCTCTCTCTCTGTCTCTCTATTGTCATTTTTATTTATATATATATATAAATAAAAATAATTATTAAAAAAATACCAAAAACTTTGTTCTTATTGGTATTTCTCCATTGTTTTTTTGGTTCTCAAATTCATTTATTGCTGCTGTAATCTTTATTATTTCCTTCCTTCTGCTAGCTTTGGGTTTAGTTTATTTCTCTCATGTGCATGTGCACACCCCTACATGTTTTCCAGGCTGCCAAGTCTGGGACTAGAACTGCACAGTCAGCCATGTGCCATCCACATGTAGATGGTTCCTTAAACTATAAATTTAGGTTATTGACTTGAGCTCTTTCTTCTTGTTTTTTAATGTAAGCTCTTATAGCAAGAAACTTCCCCCCTCAGCGTTCCTTTCACGGTATCGCATAAGTTTTGTTATGTTGTGTTTCCATTTTGTTTTGTCTCAGGATTTTCTAATTTCCCTTGTGATTTCTTCTTTGATCTGTTGGTTGTTTAAGAGTATGTTGCTAAATTTCCACGAATTGTGAGTTTTCCAGTTTTATTTCTGTTATTGATTTCTAACGTCATCCTGCTGTGGGTGGAGAGGGTACTCTGTACAGTAGTTATCTTTCGAAACTATCGAGATTTGCTTTGGGTTTGACCTCACAGGAGGCTCACGTGGGTGTTGGGCTGGAAGTTGGATGGACAGCTAATGTGGGGATTGCATGTGGTCAATCCTCCTCCCTCAGAGGGCTGACCTGACGTGCACAGGTGAAAGTCCTTTGTAAAATATAACGAGATAAAAGAAAGGTTTATTGTGGACCCTTGTTATCATGGAAAGGAGGGATGGCCGTTTTCCTGCCTTCTTCTCCAACCGTGCAGTTTCTCTTGGGAGCAGAAGACAGAAAAGAAAAAGCTGCTCCTCTGGTTGGGAAAGTCCTCTTGTTAAAACCTAAGCATTTAAAGCAGAGTGCCTAAAAAACAGCATGGCTTGAAATCCAAATTCTGACAGTATCTGTTTGCTCTTGACAAACTCCTTTTGCACCTGTAATCTAGAAAGGATAACGCCTACCTCCTGCGTCATTGTGGGGATTAAAATAACTTCTACTCTCAGGGACCGGCAGTTAGCATAATGGCTATGTCGCTGGACTCCCATGGAGTCGACCGTGGTTCGAGTCCCGGACCTGGTGGCTTAAACTCATGCCGGGCGCGTGTGCGTGTGTGCCCAAGATCCCGAGAGGAGAATGGAGGAGAAGGGATTGCGGCATAGCCATCCTCCCTGGGGGGGTGATTTCTCGCTTTCTGTCTCTCTATCTCTGTCTGTCTGGCGAGTGCACGCGCCCTATAGCAAAAACCACTCAAAAAAAAAAAAAACCTTCTACTCTTGTTGGTGTTGTAGTTATTATTGTTTGCAGAAAGCTATACTAAGAGAGCTGTATATGCTATTCTACAATCCTCACATTTAATCTTTCTTTTTAGATTTTTTTTTTTTTTTGCCATAGGGTGCATGGGCTCACCAGAGAGGGAAAGTGAGAGAACATCCTTCATGGGGATGGCCATGCTGCAAATCCCTTCTCCGTTTTCCTCTCTGGATTTTGGACATGCACACACACATGCCTGGCATGTTTTTCAGGTCACTGGGTCCAGGACCTGTGGAGTTGGCCATGGGATCCAGCGCCTTAATCACCATGCCACTGACTGCCCCCCACCCCCGAGGATCTTTTAAAGTGAGTCTATTATTTTGGGGGGAGTGGGGGTTGAAGGTTAGTTATCTGGGGCTCTAAATAGAGCCTGTACAGGCCTGAGGTTGTAGAGGCTCCCAGGACTTCTCTCTCTGTGGAGTGTGTGTGTGTGTGTGTGTGTGTGTCTCTCTGATCAAATTAAAATAAATGAATGAATAAAATTAAAACCTTTCTAGGGCCTAGAAAGGAGGACGTCCTGTCCCAGACCCTCCCCCCCCACCACCACCCCAGCCCATGCCCTGTGGCCCATGGCCCTCTGCGGCACTTTCCAGGATGAAGCATCACTGCCAGATCTCAGTTGGCCTCAGAGCAGTTGGTGAGAGCATCCGCCCTTGCCCAGGTTCCCAGACTCTGCACAGGGAGGTGAGGGAGGATGCGCTGGCCTGTGCCCCTAAAGGTTTCCTCTGGGCCAGCAGCTCACACAGGGCCTAAGTGCCCAGGGAAGGGCATGAAGTTGTCGGGCAGTTTTCTGTGCATCAGTGCATCGCCCCCGCCCTGCCAAGAGGCCCTTCCTACCCTCTCTCTGCCACCTCATTGTGGTTCAGGACACACCCCACCCTAAAGGAGGTAAGGCTAACTTCTCATGGCTGGGAAGGGGCTGCGGTAGACCAGGTGAGGCTCTGGGATCTACTTTTTTTTTTTTTCAATTTGCTATAGGTTACAGGAGTTCACTGGTGTTGGGGGTGGGGGGAGGGAGAGAAAGTGAGGAAATCCCCCTGCAGGGGAGCTGGCTCTGTCACTATCCTTTCACCTTCATTCTTCTCTCAGAGGGTTTTGGTGCACACACACACCCGTGCATGCACGCATGTGCACACACCCTACATGTTTTCAAGCTGCCGGATCTGGGACTAGAACGGCACAGTCAGTCATGTGCCCCCCAGCCACCTGAACCACCACACCACTGGCTGGTCCTCTGGGGTCTCCTCTCAGCTTCTGGCTTCCTCTGTCCCGAAGTGGGGCTGTGTCTGGAACTGCAGAGACTTGCTGTCCAGTACCTGCCCCCTGCTTGCTTAAGCCAGGCTCCTTCCATAGAGAGCTGGCTGGGAATTTTGAGGGGCGCTCCTCTGGTCCAGTCCCTTTCCCTCTGGATCTCTTTGAAGGTGTTGGGAGAGGGCTCAGAGACCCCTAAGTGTTCCTCCCTCCCTCGATAACGCACGAGTGTACCCAGCCTCTCATTAAAGCCTTATCTCCACTCACTCCCTTTCCACCTTATCCGCACTCCCAGGCTCAGCGCAGCCTGCCCACCCCCAGTTCAGATCCTAAGTGGGACCTGACCCTCGAAGGGAGGGGCCCTTGATGTGAGCCACTTACACCCCACCTCGCACTCATCCTCTTAGGTAAACAGAACTGGGCACTGACCCTCAAGGTCCAGCAGCCAGTACGCAGGAGTGCCATCTGCCTCCACAGGGCAGCAGTGAGGGCTTCGTGGCTGCCCGCCCCTCCTCCACCTCTGGCCCAGCCTAGGGTCTCTTCCTCTTTCCTCCCAGCACAGGTGGGCAGGTCGATACCCGGCCCTGGCACCTCTTAGGCAATGGCGCTCTCAAAGGCCTGTCGTGATTGATTTTCCAGGCCCGTCCATTACTTGGTCATGGAGTGTATGTGTGTCTGGCAGTCAGAGTCCTTTGGAGGCTCCAGAGTCCCTTTTCTGGAAACTTCTTTCCAGGGAGAGAGTCCTGGGTGGGGGTATTTTTCACGGTGAATACCCTGAAGGGCCGCCCAGTTTCTCAGAAGCTACATTCCTCCTTCTCTCCCACAGGCCATCTGACAAAGCAGTAGGTGCTCTCCCTCGAGCTGAACCCCCACCCACCCCCACCATCTGCCTACTGGGCCCTCATCCACTTCCTTGTTCACCTGCCCATTCTCCCCTGCTCACTGGCCCACTCACTCAGTGGTCTGCTCTTATCCACTCAACATGAACCACTTGCTCAAGCACTCATTCACTCGCTCATCAGTTTGTCCACTCCCTTACACACTCACTTGCCTACTCATGTACTCACTCGCTGAGCCACTTCTCATTCATCCGTTTGTCTGCTTGTTTACACACTCACCCACTCATTGATCCACTTAGTCATTCATCTGTTTGTCCACCCGCTTACACACTCACTCACCTACTCACTCATCCACTCACTCACTCATTCATTTGTCCACTCGCTTACACACTCACCTACTCACTGACTCACTCACTCACTCATCCATTTGTTCACTTGCTTACACACTCACTCCTCTACTCACTCACTGATCCACTTACTCATTCATCCATATACCCACTTACTTACACACTCATCCACTTACTCACCGATTCACTTACTCATCCATTTGTCCAGTCACTCACACACACACCTACTCACTCATCTACTCACTTGCTCATCCATTTGTCCACTCGCTTACACACTCACCTCCTACGTATCCACTCACTGTCTTGCTCACTCATCCATTTGTTCACTCACCTATCTGCTTGGGGACTGCGGGAGGAGTGGCTACACTTCTTTGCTTATTTGCTTACTCCCTTACCCGCTCACCCTCTCGCTTACTGTCCACTCACTTGTGCGCTCACCCCTCGCTCATCCCCTCACTTGCCCACTCCCTGGTCTGCTCACTCCCTCATCCCATCTGAACAGCTCAGGGGCTGGGGCTGGTGCTGGGCAAGCTAGCAGAGAAGCTCTAAGTGGTTGTCCAGGGAAAAGCTTGGAGTCAGAGGGACTGATGTGAATCCTGACTGGACTGTTTCTGGCCACGCGGCTGTAGGCACATTCCTCAGATCTCTCTGAACCTCAGTCTGCTCCTTTGGAAAATGGAAATCCCAAGGCCGTCCTTCCGGGGTGGTTGTGAAGACCAGAGTTGGGATTCATGCATGTAAAGCACTTTAACTAGAGCCTGGAGACTGGACCTGTGGACACTGGGCCTCAGAGGTCATGTCCCGGCCCTGGGCTGCCCTGAGACTGGCAGTGGCTCATTCCTTCCTCTCAGTAGGCTGTGCTCCCTGCCCAGGGGGCCCCACACCCACCCCTGAAATGGAGCACAATAATCACCACCTTCTCACCCACCCCTTCCCTCTGTCTTCCTCCCTGCAGGGCACATTGGGGTTTCCTCAGGTCAGTCAAGACACCTGGAGCAAGATCCAGCTTGCTCCCTTTCCTGTCTGCCCAGGAAGCTCTCGAGACAGCTGTTGGGGGTGGAAGAGGCCTAGAGCATCTGACCCCTGGAGGTCATTCCCCTCCCCTTAAGGACCACGCCCTTCCTTCCACAGACCCAGCCCACCTGCTTGGGCCCCACTGTGGACTGTTCCCAGCTCCTATGGAAGCTCCCAGGGGCGGGAGGCGCTTCCTGACTGCAGGTAAGCTGGCTGAGCTGGGGTACCTGAGGCAGAGCTTGGTTTGTGGTGGGGTGGGGGCTCTGGGTTGAGGGACTTCCTTCCTTTCCCCTGGATAAGCAGCCCGGCCAGGAGGCTGGGCAGTACACAGAGGATCCTGGCGGGCTCTTTTAGAAAAGAACGTGCTAGCTCCAGCTGGGGGCTGTGACTGGGAGTGGACTTGGACTTGGAGTGAGCCAGGCCAGAATGCAAATCCTCTATGCCCTTGCCCTGTGACCTTGGGCCAGTCAGTGGTAAAACTTTTGCGGCTTCAAAAAAAAGCATGTGATGGGGCCAGCAGGTGACATGGTGATGGTTCAAGACCCTGACCTGGTGGTTTACTTTCTTACTTTCCCTTTCTCTCTCTCTTTCTCTCTCTGTCCCTCTCTAGTCAAATTAAAAACTAATGATAATAAATAAAATTAAGTAATTCTTAAAAACACAAAACAAAACAGAACAAAACAAAACAAAAAGGCGCGTGATGCACTTAGCATGCGCCTGGCACCCAGGACGTGCTGTCATTAGGGGATGCTGCTGTGGGTGGTGGCAGTGTCCCAGCCTGGGGAGCCCCTGGCCATTCAGCTCAGCCCGGCCTGGCATCCCCACAGCTGCCTCCTAGGAGATGTGACGGAGCTGTGCTGGGACTGTGGGGTATCCCTTCCCTCCCCTCGGCAGGCCCCACTGGCCACTTCAGTGACATTTCCTATTAGACAATGCTACCTGCAACCTGGATAGGGGCGCGGTGCAGTGAGGGGGCAGTCAAGGGGCCCAGAGCACCCAGCCTCAGGCTTTCAGTGTAATTTACCCAGCAGACCTACCTTGGCGGCCTGGGGAGGTGGGGGTGTGCTGTGGTCCTGAGGTGAGCTCAGTTGGGATGCCTGTGAGTACACGCACGCCCACACTCAGCCACAGCTGTTCACAGGTCAGGCCCTGCCAACGGTCTCCTGGCTCCCGGCCATGTGGTCATTATTAGCTTGCTTCTTGGTCTGCTCTATTTTAAGCTCCTGGAGGACAGGGCCTGCTTTTGTCTTTGTTTGGACCTTTATGTCCTTGTTGTCCAGTCGAGTGACTGGCACTGAATGAATGAATGAATGAAATGAGTGGCTAATGGGGCAGCAGCCAGGCTGACAGTGCACACTCTGTCTTGTGGTCAGACAGGGTGCCTGGACAGTGCACACTCTGTCTTGCTTGGGCACCAAGTGAGCCAAGGTGGGCATCCCCAATGGTATCCTAGGCTCCTCCACCTGTATGGGGCTGGGGGTGGGCAGGGCCTGCAGCCCTGAGGTCAAGGGTCCCCTGCATGGTGTGTCAGTGTCCAGTGCTGGTTCTCAGGCGCTCTCCCCTTGTCCTGCTCCCTGTCCCTCATGAGAAAGGGGGCTCCTTGAAGGCGGAGGCCATGTGGTAACTGGCATAGAGTGGGAGTTTCATAAGTACCCACTGTTGAGGGAGTGGTACACTTGCTCAATGAGTGTGGCCACTCTGCCTAAGGGAGCTGAGACAGCACCCTAGGCTTGCTTGCCCATTAGGCTGGCCCAGGGTTGAGCTCCTCCTGGCCCTCATGACCCAGTTGTGAGGAAGAGTTCAAACCCCAGGAGGGCCATGGCCTGTGGCCTGGGACTGGGATTGCCCCTGAAGAGGCGGCTCTGCCCCCATGCTCTGAGCTTGCCTAGGGTGTGGTGACTGGGAGGCCTCTCCACCCACATCTATGAGCCTGTGCTGAGACTGAGCCTCAGAAGAGATTGGTGACCAGCTGAGAAGCTGCATCTCCCAGAGGGGCAGCCCTTCTCTGGTGGTAGTGCCAGGACGAGGCCATCCAGGGAGCAGGCCTGCTCAGTCTGGGGCTCCACAGTATGGCCACAGGTTGGGCTGAATTCTGGCTCTGCCAGGGACTGGCTGGGACCTTTGGGTATTGCCTATTTGCCCCAAGTCTGTTTCCTCATCTCTAAAATAGGAGTGCCTACATACAATGGGGCATCACCTAGCCATGAGAAACACAACAGTGGTACTTGCTTTAATGGGACTGAAGCACCGAAACATTATGCCGAGAGGCCAGACACAGAAGTCTGGGCAGGTGAAGTGTCCAGAAGGGGCGAATGCATAGACAGGAAGTAGGCTGGCCTTTCTGGGGGCTGGGGAGAAGGCCATGGGGAGCAGCGGCTGGAAGCTAGCTTTCCTTTGGGGTGATGACAGTATCTTGAAACACTGTGAATGTACAAACCACCACTGAACTGTTCACTTAAAAAATGGTTCATCTTGGGACCAGCAGGTGGCAGAATGGTTACATCTCTGGACTCCTACATAGTCGACAGCGGTTCCAGTCCCAGACCTAGTGGCTGGAAACTCACGCTGGGTGCGTGTACATGTGTGCCCTAAATCCCAAGAGAAGAATAGAGGAGAAGGGATTGAGGTGTGGCCATCCCCACCCCCGGGGAGGGGGTGATTTCTCGCTGTCTCTCTCTGTCTCTCTGGCGAGTGGACGTACACTATAGCAAAAAAAAACTATCTTAGGGGAAAAAAAGTTCAACTTATGTTCTATGATCTTCAGTAAAAATACAGGGTCACCACAACTCAGCGGGACGTGGGGAGAGTTCAGAGAAGGCCGCAAGCCTCAGCTCAGCCAGGGCAGCTGGGGAATGTCACTGTCACTTCTCCAGCAGCTGCTTCAGTTCCTTGTCTGCCTCTGGACTCCAGACTACGGGAGTCAGGGGTGGGGAGCCAAGGAGGAGATGAGGGCGGGTGGCGTAGTCTGGGCACATTACTTAGCCGGGGGTAGCGGGCACTTCCATGGCAGTATCACCAGCTCTGGGTCAAGATTCCTGGGCTGCAGATCCGGACTCCAGCCTCCAAGTTCCTTTTTTTTTTTTTAGAGAGAAATTTTTTTGCTATAAGGGATGTGATCTTGCCAGAGAGAAAGAGAGGCAGAGAGACAGAAAGCAAGAAATCACCACCCTGGGGCCGGGGGGTGGGGGGATGGCCACGCCACAGTCCCAAATCACCACCCCGGGGGCGGGGGGGATGGCCACGCCACAGTCCCTTCTCCATTCTCCTCCTGGGATCTTGGGCACACATGTATACATGCCCGGCATGCGTTCTAAGGCACCAGGTCTAGGACTCAAACTGTGGTCGACTGCGTGGGAGTCCAGCGCCATAATCATTATGCCATTCGCTGGTCCCCCAGTCTCCAAGTATCTCTGTGCAGCTTTGGGCCAGCCCTTCGACCCAGGCCTACTTCTTCTGCCCACACCCGGCTCTGCCTGCCTCAGCACCTGCTCTTCTGCTTTCTTGGGCATCGTGAGGGGAAGCAAATCACTTGTGACCACTGCATCTGACACAGGACGCTGTCACTATGGCTGAATCCAATTCCCGTCTTCACACACGGATCATGGCCAGGCCACATACTTGCTCTCTTGGTTTTGGTGTCTACTGTCTGTCCTTGATGTAGGATCAAGTGAATACTTGATCTGCTCTGTTCATGACTTTTTCCAGCACCCAGTGCCTGGCATTTTACAGGCGAGGAAGCTGAGGCTCTGGCACATGGAACAGCCACAGGAGGGCTGGGATTATGACCTGCAAGCCCAACATCAGAGCCCTCGCTCCAACTCACCCTGCCCTAGGCTGTCTCCTGGCCTCAGAGCTACTGGGCTGGGAGGCAGTTTGGGCCTGAAGCATTCATTCTGCCCCCTCAGCTCCCTGGCTCCTCCTACTCCCAGGCTCTCAGCCCCACAGCCACCTCTGCAGCTTTTTCTCAGGCTCCCCAGCCAGCTCCCTTCCCTGAGAACCTCTGTCATAAAGAAGGTGAGGCCCTGATCTGGCCTGTCTCTCCACCCCCAGGCCAGGCCTCACCCAAAGGAACCTTGGTTATAAATATGGGGGTCACACCTTGTGCTTGCAGTAAGCACCTTTCATCTGGGGAGCTAATTAGTTGCTCCCTGGGAAGAGTGAGTAAGAGCTGACGTCCCAGCCCAGGAACTGCGGCTGGCCGTCCTGGCAGAAGTGGGTGAGCCAACGTCTTGGGCCGCCCCTACTCCACACTTCTCGCCTGCAGGGCCTCCTCACAAGGGTCCCTTATCTCTGGCTAATAACGAAGGGCTCCATTTATTGAGCACTTACTTGCTAAGCCCTTTCCACCGATGAACTGTAGCCACGTGTGCAAAGCACTAGGGCTGTTGTGAAATGGTAACCCTGGACCTCATCATGGAGCTTGCTGTCTGCTGGCTGGGGGGCCAGTGCTTCTGCCCATGACCTCACGTAATGAACAAGAAGGCCTTAGCATGGTGCCGGGCACGGAGTGAGCCCTTGATGAGAGGCAGCCCTTACTGTTTATCTTCAGAACAAGCTGATGAGGTAGGTACTGTGATACTCCCATTTCTCAAGCAAGGACACTGAGGCTCAGAGGAATTAAGCTGCCCTCTGGAGATCACAGAGTCAGGAGCAGAACTGGACTGTTTCGACTCTAAATCTGCCTGTGGGTTTTCAGCTGCTCCTCGCTTCCCCCAAGCCGGAGGCTGTCAACCCCAGAGGCCTTCCTTTGCATACTGTTGTTGTAGGGTCCATGAGTGGGGTGTTCCTCACCCATCTCTCCCACAGTGTGCTGGTGGGCTAGGTTTGGCCCAAAGACCCTTGGAGGTGATGTAATCCAACTCATTCCCACCCCTGTTTATCAGATGAGAAAAACTGGGGAGAAAAGGGCCTGGGCAAGGTGACAGGACCCATGGGAAGATGCCTCATCAAAGCCTGAAGGGTAAAGAGGCAGTGCTTAGTGCTCACCCTACCTCTCCCCATCTGGCCGGTACTGGTTCCAATAACACGCCTCCCCACAATACAATTGCTGACTGCCATTGCCAGCCGGGCCTATCTTGAGAAGCTGCCCCCCCCCCCCGCTTCACGGCTGGGGGGGGGGGGGG
>NW_006160128.1:1281275-1283274 GCF_000334495.1 Tupaia belangeri chinensis
CGTGGCCGCCAGGCCCGTTCTTGAGAAGCTGCCCCCCCCCCCGATTCACGGCTGGAGTGGGCGTGCTTACAGCAGGCTGGGGGGCAAACAGGATAGTCTTCCCACCACTGTTCTCCAAGGCACTGGCAGCTGCAAGGCAAGCCTAGGGCACACCCTTTGTATTATCCCTCACGTAGTGACCCCAGCACACAGTAGGTGCTTCATCTTACTGGCAAGATGGCTAGGTCCTGGACCCCAGCAGGGAGGAGCTGAAACATTGACTAGCTGGATGATAGCACCACATCTTCTCACCAGGGCTTGGCAAACCCGGTTCCATCAAACGTGACTCTCTTACAGGGCTTAGGGAAGGGGCCTGAGCAAACCTGGTCCATGCAGTGAGAAGTTCACGGGCCATGGACACCTGGCTGTGGTTCCTGCAGGTGGGGGATTGCGTGCTCTGGGAGGGGCTGTGGTAAAGATCTTTGTACCTTGCAGGTCAGGAGGAAGAGCAGCTCTGAGTGTTACCTCCTGAAGATGCAGTCCGGGTGCCAGATGTACAGACTAAGGGACTCTGACCCACTGCCTGTGCCTTAGCTTGGCCTCCTGGTCTAAGAGACCTCCAGGTCTCTTGCCTGCTGTCCCTACTATTCCCAGTCCCTCCTGCCCATTGTCCCCAGGACTACTTCCCTCCTCCTCCGGCCTGAGCTTAAGGGTTTCCTCAGGAGGCCTTCCCAGACAGCCTCCCCATTCCCAACCCAAATTAGGTCTCCATTGTACCTGCTCTTTGGGCAGCTTAGTCTTTTCCTTCATTGGAATTTGAAAGACTTTTTAAATGGAATCTTGCATTTGTTTAGATCATTTGTTTATACAAGTCTGTCTCCTCTGCTCCAAGAGGGTGGAACCTCATCTTGATCCCATGTGTCCTCCATTCTAGCAGGACATATTATATCTTGAATGAGTGAATGACAGAGTCCCCAGGACAGGGTGAGTATAGGGAGCCAGTGGTGCTCCAGCTGTGGCTCCAGGATCACGCAGCAAGCACCACATCCCCTGGGAATGTGTTAGAGATGCACATTCTCAGGCCACTCCAGGGCTCTAGTAGTTAAGGGAGCTGGATTCCACATGGCAGACCACAAGTGGAATCCTGGCCCTGGCACTTGAAAAATACTCCAGGGATGTGTGTGTTTGCCCCAAATCCAAACAGGATGGAAAATGGAGGAGAAGGGATTTTGGAGTGACCACACGCCATTAGGGGTGTTTTTTTCCTTCTTCCTCTGTTTCTTTCTCTCTGGCCAGTGCACACACCCTCTGATAATTAAATAGAAGATGAAGAAGAAGACAAGAATGAAGTGTACATTCTGTGAGTCTGGACTTGGGACCCAGCACTCCGGATTTGGACTGCCTGCCAGGGGATCCTGGCGCACACGCTAGTTTTGGGAGCCATTCAAGGAAGCACATCTCTGTTGCTGGCTCAGTGGACGCTGTGACGCTCCAGGGCCTAGAAGAGGAACCTGGGGCCCAACGCAGCCATGGTGGTTCAGGTGACAGGGCACCGCTGCATATCCTTGGGGCTACGTGAAAGGGGCTGGTTCAGATCCCTAGCTGGCCTGAACACATGGGGCACCCCTATTCTGGCTGGTTGAGAGGATGGTGATGTGGAGACATCCTGTCAAGGGTACCTGTGTCTCTCTGTCTCTATCTCATAAAATTAAGAAAAAGAAGAAAAGAAGGGAGGGGAACGGAGGATGAGTCAAACCGCACGTTCAAATGCGCCCCAGGGCAGAGAGGACGTGGGCTGGCACCCCAGGCTCCTAGTGGGGCCCACGCACGCCGTTTGGCGGGCTGGCCACTGGAGGGCAGTGTGACCCCGTCCATCGCGCGGTCTCCGCGGGCTTCGCGGCGGGAGCAGCCCTCGGAGGCCAGGCCGGGGGACGGCCCTCAGGGGCAGGCAGCAGGAGCCCAGAAACAGGCCGGCTCTCGCCCCACGCCGCCGCGTCCTTATCAGCCGCCCCGCTCCGGG
>NW_006160128.1:1283528-1292650 GCF_000334495.1 Tupaia belangeri chinensis
GGCCGGGCCGGGCCGCCGCTCGCTCCCACCGCCGCCAGCGACGCCCGGTGCCGTCGCCTCTGGGGAGCCCTGGCCGGGAAGGCCGGCTGCGGGCGGGCGTAGGTTTGGACCCCGGGATGCCATGGGAATGGGGAGGAACTTCCAAGAACTTCAAGCAGCCTTCCCCGGGGGTTTGGAGATGTCATCCCACTAGCAGGGCCGGGCCGGCCTTCGTCGGCGAACTGGAGTCGTTCCAGCCCCTTCTTTTTGCCTTATCGTGGAGAGCTTCTCGTCAGAGGCAGTTAAAGCAGGCCTTGGTGCCCGTCAGGGCTTGTTGGACAGCTCTTGTCTCCACAGGCCGCCCCAGTCTCCAAGCCGGGGTCAGGGTCTGGAGGCCTGGAGCTCAGTGGCCATGGTCTCAATCCCGCCCGACCACCCGAGGAGCCACAGTCATCGTGTCTCAGAAGTATCTTTATTTCTAGAAGCCGATACTCTTAGTGTCATCAGACCGTCAAGGTCCAGCTTCAGTATCAGCCCTATCCACGAGCCTTCAATTTCCCTTTGGTTAACATCAGAATCTGCCTCTGCCCTCCTCTGCCCACCTGGAGACCATTAGCCTCTGCTCTCGGACTCTCTTCCTTTCAGTCTTAGTGGCTGCATGCTCCCTACTGAAGTGTGGGAACCCACAAGGGTAGGGACCATGCATTGTTGGTCTGTGTGTCCTCCCTGCAGGTCATTCAGAAAGGGCTGTTGCCAGGGGATCAGGAAATTAATGAATGGGTTTTTATCAGGATTTTGGTATTGGAAACAAAGTTCCCAAATATTTTGAACCTTGGGCAAAAGAATGGGTAATGATGTTTTCTTAAGTCTTGTAATGAAATCCTTTTGTGTGTTTAACTGCTTTAAGTTATTTTTAGTGGAAATATCAGGGTGCCCTAGGAACAAAAACCATGGGTCTGAACTCAACTAAGACCAACCACCAGGCCCCGTGCTCACTGCTTCCTCTGTGTGGTCTCGTGGTTGGAGCTTGAGACTGGACAGCCATTAGCAGGTCAGGCTCCAAGGACCAGCCAAAGGTCTAAGAGGCTTGACTGGGCTTGAGGGCAGGATTTCAGACTCTTGTCTTGCCTAGGTTGGGATTTCATGAGAAGACAGAAAGGAAAGGGACTTGAGAGTCTTGGAGAAGCCTATGCTAAGTAGAGAGACTTTTTTTTTTTTTTTCCATTTTAAAGAAGCCAAAAGTTCCCCCATGAAGGACTCCAGAAAACCCCCTTCATGCTTCACCCACAGATGATTTGCTGAATGCTCATTAAGAGGAAAACAAAGAGGTGATTTTGTTTATTTATTTAAGAGGAAAAATAAATGAGCTGTGACAAAACAATTTGAAACCAGGCTCCTCCGAGACCTGGGCTTTCACTTCCTTGATGAGAAGTAAAACAGAGAATCGAATCCCCCTCCAAATAAAAGTGAAGTTAATAATCAGACAGCTCGAGCCCTGGCCACATCCTGTGTCAGCTCCCTCCCTCCTTCCCTCCCTCAGATCACTGTTTATAGCTAAGCTGCCTTCCCTCAGAGCCCAGAGCCTGTGTAACCCTTTCGTCCCCATCCCAGGGAAACCCAGTCCTGCTCAGAGAGGCCCGAGATGGGCTCCTCACACCACTGGTGCTGGCCTGGGCTCAGAAAGGGGTGGCGGGTTCACCTCCAGGGCGGCCAGCCTGCCTTGCAGCTTCTGACCTATGCGCTTGGATTTGAGTGCTGCCCTCTGCTAGTCTTGTACAAAACCCAAAGTATCCCCTTCCCTTTCTACCCCTTCAGGAAAAAACAAGGCAGACCCATTCCCAACCCTGACTTAATACGCCTCGGTAGCCTGGTGGGCTCTGGGGGCTATTTTTTGATGAAAAGTGGCACAAATCTTTGAGGTTTGGGGTCTGCCTTAAGGGCAGTACTCCACATGTGTCTAGGCTACTTTGTGTGAAAACATCCTACTTCCTTCAAATGTTGCCTCACGTTGTAGTGTGTTGATTTCTTCCAGAACTCCACGGGTCAGTAGTAGCACTTCCCTTTGGGCCGAGGAGGATCCTTGCTACATTAGTTGAAGGCTTTCTGGTGTTCTGAGCAACAATTCTGCCCTGTAAAGCCATTGTCCTCATTTTACAGGGGAGGAAACAAGGGTTAAGTGCCTTGCCCAATGTAACAGCTAATCGATAGCAGAACTGGGATTTGAACCTAGGCATATTGACTCCAAAGCCCTTGCTCTTGGACCCTGCATTCAAGGTCTCACTGCAGGAGGTTGCTTTCTTTTTTGGAGCCAGGGGGCTTCCAGAAGCTTAGGACAATCTCTTAAATACATTTCAAAGGTCCCCAAAGCCCAAGGGCCTTTTGAGAACATTCTTTGGGACCTACAGAGAACATCTGAACTTTGTCTCTAGCTCTCTACTCTCCTTCCTGTTCCCTCTTGGAGGAGGCACAGAGAAAAGGGGGTGCTGAGGCAGTCTCCTCTAGTTCCAGTGGAGTGTGTCAAGCAGAGACTAAGATGTGAAGCTCAGTCAGAATCCTTCATCCTCCCAGTTGGCAGGTGATTTGGAGCAGGAACCCAACGCCGTGGCATGGCTGATCTGTCAGTGCCACGGCCTACCTTCTGCTTTCATTTCCGTGCCTCCTCCGGTCTTGTCACCTGTGGCTCCCTCTTCTGACTGAAGTTTGTCTCACAGGAGACCCTCTCCCAGGGGCCTGGGGGCAAGTAGGGAAGACTCAGGAACTGGTCATGCTGGCAACTACCTGCCACTCTCGGAATTCCTCTGCAAGCCATGACTATTTACATTTGTTCTCAGAAGTATCTCTTTTTATCCCCCCCCTCCCCAATTTGCTATAGGAACCTGTGATCCTGGGGGTGAGGGGTAGGGGAGAAAGCGAGAAAGCACCCCCTGGGATTTGGCCATGCCACAATCCCTTCTCCATTCTCTCAGGATTTGGGGCATGCACTTAACATGTGCCTGGTGTGGTTTTTCAAGCCACTGGGTCTGGGACTCAAACTGCATAGCCAGCCATGTAGGATCCACCTGCCTTTACCACCATGCCACTGAAAGTGTCTCTCTTGCCAAATCACCTTCCCAGCCATTTGGCAGGGCCCTCCTATTTGGGAAAGTGTGTTGTGCTGCCCCCTGGTGTCTGGAGGCCTCCAAGGGCTGCTTGCCTGTGACCACTCCCTTTGGGGAGATGTCTGTGGGTACAGGGCTTGCTGTCTGACTGGTGCATCCTGAGCCCTGCCTTTTGATCTGCTGCAATCTGCCTTTTTAGGATCCGTCTTGCCCTCGAAGTCATGGCCCAGGGTAGGCAGTGCCCACTCCTTGTCTTTCAAGTCATTCCTCAGAAAGCAAGCAAGCTGGGGGCCTCCAGCCCAGGTAGCTTGTTCTTCCCAGAGCAGAAGGGAGACCAGTCATGACTTGCCCCCAGCAGGACGCATGGCTCAGAGAGGTTTCCGAGCACACGTGCCTTGATATCGGTTTCGTTTAGATGTTTAAGGACAGCATCTACAACCAAGCTGAACACTCAAGATGGGCCTGCTCCCCTGTGACCCTCAGAGGCTGACACTGACGTTTACCAAACCCACGGATTGGCTGCCCCTGTCAGTGCTTACGGTCCCGGTGCTCAACGCGCATCAGGCTCGTGTATCCTCACGCCTGTGGGTATAGGATGTGTGTGGTTACCCCCCTTTTCTAGTTGTGAAAAATGAAGTGAGAAAGGTTGACTAATTTGCCCACTCTGTTTATAATGGCTTTCTACTGAGGAAAATAGTTGATCGTGGTTTGAAATACATTGAAACCAATTTAAAAATAATTTTCACTGAGCTTAAAAGCAGTGTCCAGACGGACACCAGTCCCACTGAGTGCTTTTTTCCCGGCCCAGGAGACCCCATTCTTGGTCCTCACACAGGTGTGGGAGGGGAGTTTAAGATGCTTTTCTGACCCTGAGTGGGGTCACCCCATCCGTTCTCCTTCTGACAGATGTTCCCATAGTCTCATCTCTTATCCAAGAGCACATGTCTTCAGGAAGTAAATATGCTGTAAGAACCAGTAAGACAAGAATCGCTGGGTTACAAATGCTCGGCATTTATGAACCTGAGATACTGCATTATGGGAACTTTGAAATACATGCAGGGGACAGGAGAGTAATGAGCCCCATCTGTACCCATCACCTAGCTGCCTATCACCAACGCACAGCTCTGTTTTATAGCATCGCTCACCTCTCTGCCTCCTGTACAGCTGTGAAATAAATCTTAACCATCAGAACATATCATTTTATCTAAATGAAAGTCAGTATTATAGTGTTTCTCCAAAAATGGACTCTTGCGAAACTTTGCCACGTTATCATTTCACCTAAAAATTAAATAATGTCCCCTCAACATTATCAAGATTCACTTGGTGATTCACTTGGTGCTCCTGTTTCTAGAACATGTTTTGAACGCTTTGCTTTTCTTCTTTAAAATATTTTTTAAAAAAAGGCTCTGAAGTCAGGACAGATGTCTGAATTGGGGCAGTTGCACCCAGTTATAAAGCCTGGGAGGGCAACCATGGCTTCTTATGCCGGTTCCCGCGGCAGCCCTCCACTCAGACAGTGCCTTGCACACAGTGGGGGCGGCTGGGCCAGGGTGTGCTCAGTGTCATGTACGGATGAACACATGCAAGGGTGGGGATGCAGCCACATTGAGCTAATGCGGAGAGACTGGAGTGCAGCCCCCTGCGTCCTCCCACCCACACGGACTCCCTGGCTGCCAGTAGCTGTCCTTGGCTTTCCCATCCAACGCTCCACCCGCCAGCTGCCTGGGCCTCCTCTGGGACCCTCTTCTCTCTCTTGCTTGGGATACTTGACTATGCTCCAGTGGCTCCATGGAATCCCACTTTGTGGGGCCTCCAGCCTTCTTCTTGGTCTTGCCAATTACTGCTTAACATAGAACAAAAGTTCCCAGTTGGCAGGTGATTTGGAGCAGGAACCCAACGCCGTGGCATGGCTGATCTGTCAGTGCCACGGCCTAACTTCCACGGCCTACCTTCTGCTTTCATTTCCGTGCCTCCTCCGGTCTTGTCACCTGTGGCTCCCTCTTCTGACTGAAGTTTGTCTCACAGGAGACCCTCTCCCAGGGGCCTGGGGGCAAGTAGGGAAGACTCAGGAACTGGTCATGCTGGCAACTACCTGCCACTCTCGGAATTCCTCTGCAAGCCATGACTATTTACATTTGTTCTCAGAAGTATCTCTTTTTATCCCCCCCCTCCCCAATTTGCTATAGGAACCTGTGATCCTGGGGGTGAGGGGTAGGGGAGAAAGCGAGAAAGCACCCCCTGGGATTTGGCCATGCCACAATCCCTTCTCCATTCTCTCAGGATTTGGGGCATGCACTTAACATGTGCCTGGTGTGGTTTTTCAAGCCACTGGGTCTGGGACTCAAACTGCATAGCCAGCCATGTAGGATCCACCTGCCTTTACCACCATGCCACTGAAAGTGTCTCTCTTGCCAAATCACCTTACCAGCCATTTGGCAGGGCCCTCCTATTTGGGAAAGTGTGTTGTGCTGCCCCCTGGTGTCTGGAGGCCTCCAAGGGCTGCTTGCCTGTGACCACTCCCTTTGGGGAGATGTCTGTGGGTACAGGGCTTGCTGTCTGACTGGTGCATCCTGAGCCCTGCCTTTTGATCTGCTGCAATCTGCCTTTTTAGGATCCGTCTTGCCCTCGAAGTCATGGCCCAGGGTAGGCAGTGCCCACTCCTTGTCTTTCAAGTCATTCCTCAGAAAGCAAGCAAGCTGGGGGCCTCCAGCCCAGGTAGCTTGTTCTTCCCAGAGCAGAAGGGAGACCAGTCATGACTTGCCCCCAGCAGGACGCATGGCTCAGAGAGGTTTCCGAGCACACGTGCCTTGATATCGGTTTCGTTTAGATGTTTAAGGACAGCATCTACAACCAAGCTGAACACTCAAGATGGGCCTGCTCCCCTGTGACCCTCAGAGGCTGACACTGACGTTTACCAAACCCACGGATTGGCTGCCCCTGTCAGTGCTTACGGTCCCGGTGCTCAACGCGCATCAGGCTCGTGTATCCTCACGCCTGTGGGTATAGGATGTGTGTGGTTACCCCCCTTTTCTAGTTGTGAAAAATGAAGTGAGAAAGGTTGACTAATTTGCCCACTCTGTTTATAATGGCTTTCTACTGAGGAAAATAGTTGATCGTGGTTTGAAATACATTGAAACCAATTTAAAAATAATTTTCACTGAGCTTAAAAGCAGTGTCCAGACGGACACCAGTCCCACTGAGTGCTTTTTTCCCGGCCCAGGAGACCCCATTCTTGGTCCTCACACAGGTGTGGGAGGGGAGTTTAAGATGCTTTTCTGACCCTGAGTGGGGTCACCCCATCCGTTCTCCTTCTGACAGATGTTCCCATAGTCTCATCTCTTATCCAAGAGCACATGTCTTCAGGAAGTAAATATGCTGTAAGAACCAGTAAGACAAGAATCGCTGGGTTACAAATGCTCGGCATTTATGAACCTGAGATACTGCATTATGGGAACTTTGAAATACATGCAGGGGACAGGAGAGTAATGAGCCCCATCTGTACCCATCACCTAGCTGCCTATCACCAACGCACAGCTCTGTTTTATAGCATCGCTCACCTCTCTGCCTCCTGTACAGCTGTGAAATAAATCTTAACCATCAGAACATATCATTTTATCTAAATGAAAGTCAGTATTATAGTGTTTCTCCAAAAATGGACTCTTGCGAAACTTTGCCACGTTATCATTTCACCTAAAAATTAAATAATGTCCCCTCAACATTATCAAGATTCACTTGGTGATTCACTTGGTGCTCCTGTTTCTAGAACATGTTTTGAACGCTTTGCTTTTCTTCTTTAAAATATTTTTTAAAAAAAGGCTCTGAAGTCAGGACAGATGTCTGAATTGGGGCAGTTGCACCCAGTTATAAAGCCTGGGAGGGCAACCATGGCTTCTTATGCCGGTTCCCGCGGCAGCCCTCCACTCAGACAGTGCCTTGCACACAGTGGGGGCGGCTGGGCCAGGGTGTGCTCAGTGTCATGTACGGATGAACACATGCAAGGGTGGGGATGCAGCCACATTGAGCTAATGCGGAGAGACTGGAGTGCAGCCCCCTGCGTCCTCCCACCCACACGGACTCCCTGGCTGCCAGTAGCTGTCCTTGGCTTTCCCATCCAACGCTCCACCCGCCAGCTGCCTGGGCCTCCTCTGGGACCCTCTTCTCTCTCTTGCTTGGGATACTTGACTATGCTCCAGTGGCTCCATGGAATCCCACTTTGTGGGGCCTCCAGCCTTCTTCTTGGTCTTGCCAATTACTGCTTAACATAGAACAAAAGTTGACGGAGTTGCTTTTTTGGTGGGGAAGGGGGGGCTCGCATGCATTGTATATGCCAAGTGCTCTGCTCGTCCGTCCTAACAGCAACCCCAGGAGATGGGTATTGTTACTGTTATATCACAGAGGAAAGGCTAAGGGATGGGGTGTGTCTCTTGCTTACCTAGGACGTCGCAGTGCTAGGACTTGAACCTGGTCAGCCTGAGAGTGGAGACTGCAACTTATTACAGTGCCCACATGTGAAGGTTCCTTTAACAAACTGCTAGGTGGCTCGGCCTAGGACCAGGCACTTATCCTTCTGAGGACAAATCTCAGCAAGTTGGGATTTGCAGTCACCGTGTGCTTTTTCTGCAATGCTCACATCTTCCAGAATAGATATAGCATGACTTGTTATTATACACGCCCTTATTAGGAGATTAGCTCAGTTGAATGAAATAAATTGTAAGTCATTCGGTCTCTAATTTACTGGTTTGTCTTTTTTCATGGTTAAATAACAGTTTGAGTCATAAATTATGAGACTGTGACAAGTTTGAAGGTTAGGGATGGGAAGAAATCAGTTTGTGTATACAAGGCCACAACCTAGACTTTCTTCCTTTTGTAGTTTTTGCCACATTTCTCAGTATGTTTTAATTTTCATTTTATTATTTTTATTTAGTCTTTTTGCTATAGGGTCTGTATGCTCACCAGAGAGAGACAGAGGGAGAAAGTGTGAAATCTCACCCCCAGGGAGAATGGCCACACAGCAATCCCCTCTCCTCCAGGCTCCTCTCAGGACTTTGGGCACATATGCATACATGTCTCATGTGATTTTCAAGCTGCTGGGTTGGGGACTTGAACTGGGAAGCCAGCCATGTGAGATCCAGTGCCTTAACCTCCATGCCACATGCTGGCCCTATTTTCTTTTTTGGAGAGGTTTTTGCTATAGGGTGTGTGTGCTTGCCAGAAAGACAGAGAGAGACAGAAAGCAAGAAATCACCCCCCAGAGGGAATGGCCATGCCACAATCTCTTCTCCTCCATTCTCCTCTCAGGATCTTGGGCATGCATGCACATGCGCCCGGTGTGAGTTTAAACCACTGGGTCTGGGACTCGAACTGTGGTCAACCACAAGGGAGTCCAGCAACATAGCCATTATGCCAACTGCTGATCCCATCTTTTTCTCCTTTTTTTTTCTTAAAGAGATTTTTAATTTTTTTTTTTTTCCTGCATGTGCTTGCTGAAGACACAGAGACAGAGAGAAACCATCCCAAGGAGGGATGGCTATGCCACAATCCCTTCTCCATTCTTCTCTCTGGATTTTGGGCACCCATGCACACGCCTGGTGTGTTTCAAGCCGCTAGGTCAGGGACTTGAACCCCGGTTGACCTTGTGGGAGTCTAGCACCTTAACCATTATAGCACCTGCTGGCCCCCTTAAGGTAGACACAGACAGAGATAGACAGACAGCACCTGTTACAGACTTGATGCCATGATCCATACCCCAGCTCAGTCAGCTGAGCCATGGGCACACCCATACCTGGCGTACTCAGAGAAGTCTCTAGTCACGAACCAGCAACCTTCCTACGTGGGTCTGCCTTGTAGAATGCTGCATTGTGTTTTATTGCTGTGCCACTGTCTGGCTACCACCACCCTGTCCCTGTTTTTGATAGAAGAAAATGTGATTTTGGAATGTACAACTTAAGAATTATTGGAAGGAGGGAACCAGCAGTTAGCGTAATGGCTATGTCGCTGGACTCCCACGTAGTCGACCACGGTTTGTGTCCCGGACCCAGTGGCTTA
>NW_006160128.1:1292959-1294186 GCF_000334495.1 Tupaia belangeri chinensis
CCCTCAAGGAAAAGTCTCTCCAAAAAAAAAAAAAAAAAGAATTATTGGAAGGAGAAGGGCTGGCATTGGCACTGTTTTTCTTTGTCTCAGTCAATCAGAGTTCAGCCCGTATGGCTTCCCCTTGGTTGAACTGTAGAGGAGCAGTTTTAGGGGGGCTTAGTGAGCCCCCTGACAACTGGGAGACTGCCTTACCCACCCAAGGCAGTCTGGGTACTCCAAAGTTTGGCGCTAAACCCAACCCTTCCATTTTTACTTCCTTTGCTTCTTTTTAAAAAGAATTATTTTATTTAACCTTATTTTAATTTTTTAATAATTATTTATTTTATTTTATTTACTCATTCACTTATTTTTTTTAATTTGACCAGAGAGAGACAGAAGGTGAGAGTGAGAGAGAAGAAGTGAGAAAGCAAGCCACCAGATTCAGGACTCGAACCCTGGTCAGCCATGTGGGAGTGTCCAGCACCTTAATCACCACGCCACCTGCTGGTCCCCACCTTATTTTAATTTGACCAGAGAGGGAGAGGGAGAGGGAGAGAGAAAACAAGCTGCCAGGTCTGGGACTTGAATTGTGGTTGGCCATAGTGGGAGTCCAGAGCCCTTAACCACCGCACCACCTGCTGGTCCTTCCTTTGCTTCTTAATTTGGCCTTGGTTTGCTTCAGTTTTCTCCCAACTCCTTCTGCCCTAGTGAAATGAAAGAGCGGGCAAAGGTAGGTTTAATTAAGTAAAGACATTGGGAAAACCAAAGTAGACAAGGAGAAGAGAACCATCAGTAGACTCAGAGAAGAGAGGTGGGGTCAGAAGGGGGCATGGTTGGTAAGGCTCTGGACTCTTACCTAGCTGACCCTGGTTTGAGTCTCAGACCTGGCTGCTTGAAAAATCACACTGATACATGTACATGTGTGTCCCAAATCCCAGGAGGAGGATGGAGGAGAAGGGATTGTGGTGTGATCATTCCCCCTGGGGGTGATTTCTCACTTCCCCTCTCTCTGAGTCTCTCTGTCTCTGGTGAGTGTATGTGCCCTCAAAAACCTAAACAAAGGGACCAGCAGTTAGCGTAATGGCTATGCTGTTGGACTCCCATGTAGTCGACCGCGGTTCGAGTCCCGGACCCGGTGGCTTACACTCATGTCAGGCGCGTGTGCATGCATGTCCAAGATCCTGAGAGGAGAATGGCGGAGAAGGGATTGCGATGTGGCCACACACACACACACACACACACACACAC
>NW_006160128.1:1294237-1302586 GCF_000334495.1 Tupaia belangeri chinensis
ATGATGGCGAGCACATGTGCCCTGTAGCAAAAACCTCTCAAAAAAAAAAAAAACACAACTAAACAAATAAAGTAAACAGCAAAAATCAACAACAACAAAACAAAATGAGAGAGGCAACAGAGGCTGAAAGATGCCAAGCCAACAAGGGGACCAGCCTGATGCCTTCTGTAGGACTTCACAGGGTTTATGGACACAGCGTATCGAGCATGAACTTCAAGAAGCTGTTTGCCAACCACAGCAGTCAGAAGCCACGGATACCTTTATGTCCTCCTGGGAATGCCTGGACATTAATCTACACCATTGGGACCAGCAGTTGGCGTAACGGTTATATCGCTGGACTTAACCCGGTGGCTTAAGCTCACGCCGGGGCATGTGTGTGTGCGTGCCCAAGATCCCGGAAGAAGAATGGAGGAGAAGGGATTTTGGTGTGGGGGTGATTTCTCGCTTTCTGTCTCTCTGTCTCTCTTTCTGGTGAGACACAAGCCCTATAGCAGAAACCTCGCCAAAAAAAAAAAAATGACATCATTTACATTGTCTCTAAAAGTGTACTTGCTGGAATTTTTCGGCTTTTGCATAAAGATGGGTGTGCCAACCCTCTCTGAGCTCCTGCTTTTCCTTGTGTGGTGTGTCTTGGGTTAGGTTACCACTTGTCCACAGGACAGTGGCTGGGACACACCTCTCCCTGGAAGATGTGAAGCTGATCACACAGCTCCGCTCATACCCAGTGCTTCTGACACAGGGCTCCTGCTCTGGCAGGCCCTCCTAGGTACCGCGATGAAAGCCACCATGCTCAAGTAAACTGGACTCGGCCGCCCCAGGAAGCACAGCCTTCTCTCTGCAACAGACCAACAGTGGGGCTGAACTGGGAGAATTGTAAAGGCAAGGAGGGAAGCTTGCTTTTCCAGGACTGTCCCTGTTCAATGGGGTCTGCAAGACAGTCGTAGCCCCCCAGAATGTTGCTGAGTGTCTGCTTGAGGGTTACAGCAGTGGTTTTAAATTCCTTGCTGCCTCCTTCTCTCTTGGATTGCTTTTAAAATTTTTCTGGTGGTGCTTGCTTTTACATTCTTCTCTCTTTTCAGAATATTTATAACTACTCCCCTTTCTTTATCATTCTCAGCTCCCCTCCCCACTTCACTCAGCCTGCTTAGCATAGTGTTTCCTTTTGGCCTGCCTTGTTTTACATCTGGATTCCCAGATGATTTATTTTGTCTGTTTCTTGAATTTCCCTCCTCTCCCATTTCTTACAGTTTTTTTTTTTTCCTTCCCCTTTAGCTTCAGTTCTTTTCCCTAAAGCTTTCTTTGGGCCACACGGCTTTTATTCTTGTTCATCTGTTTAAGCAGTGCTGGCAGGAACGAGGCCACAGCCGGCAGGCAGGGCCACGGTGGCAGCAGCGAAGTCCTGGGCGCCTGAAGATTCTCCTCCCAGCCCTCCTGGAAGAGGCGCTTCTGGGGAGAAGGTGGTGGGGACAGTGCTGCTCCTCTCTATGAGGGTTGATGTCTGCCAGGCCCAGGCGGAGGGTCAGGGCAGATGGTGTTTCCTCCAGTGTGTGGCCTGAGCCCCCTTGCTCAGGGGGGCAAAGGAATCCATCCTGGGTGGATGGGTGGGGCACTACCCATGTTTGACCTGAAGGCTGGCGCTTGGGGAGGTGCGCCTGTAGGGTGTGTGTCACTTGCAGAGCTCTGAGCTGCAGGTAAGGGAGAGCATGCAGCCTAGGAGTCTGCCTGGGGAGGGGATAGTTTGAGGAGCTTTGATCCTTGCTCTATGGCCAAAGTTAGCCTGGGCATCTGGAGTTGTCTGTTGGGGAAACAGGCAGTTTTTCCAGTGGAAGTTCTTTCCTTCCCAATGCCCCCACCCCTGACCTTTTAAAAAAAGTTTATTTTCTTCCCTGGGGGAGAGAGGAAGGGAGAAACAAGAGAAGGAAATATGAGAGAGAGAGAGCGAGAGAGAGCGCACTCATCAGGGTCTTCTCGTTGTGATCCGCACCCGGCCTCAGCCAGCCTGGATAACAGGCACGCGCACAGGCAGGGAGGCCCTGGGATGTAAACTGAGGGCCCTCCCATGAGGACCCAGCATCTCAGTGCTGTGTTACCATGAAGCATGGTCCCAGCCAGTGGGCACTGTGGGAGCAGAGGGAAGATGTGAGAGGAGGCTGATCATCGTGCAATGCCTTAAAAGCATGTGGCCCCTGGGGAGCAATACAGACCCCACCTGTGGGAGGCCCTCAGGGTCAGCTCTGGCTCTGATGGAGGCAGATGGCACGTCTCGATGGGTGTGGTGGCAGAGAAATCCTAGAACTTGCAACCGCACCCCTCCTTGTCTGGAGTGGTGGGGGCGGGTGGGAGCATCCCGGGCTCTGCTCCCCAGCTGTCCGAGGCAAATCGACTGGAGTCCATCTGGCTGTCCCCACCGGCCCAGGCTTATTTCCCGTCCTGGGTTGTCATGCTATTGGGCCCTGGCTGAGTCCTGGGAGGCCGCCTCCTCGGCTGGATCGGTACGCTGCTGGGCACAGCTGTGTGAGTCGCATCCTGGGGTAGAGAGGCCCAAGAGTAGTGTGTAGACACCCATCGGGCTGTCTGTCTGCTAGGCCTGTGGTGCTGGGGGCCATGTGCTTCTCTGGCAAGTGCCTCCTTCCCATCTCCACAGGCAAAACTGCTCTCCCTCCAGGCCCATCTGTCTGTCATCATCATCTTCATCAATGTACACTGTTCTCTGCCACTTCAGAAGGGCTGATGAATATATAAATATTTGAGAAAAATCTTTGTTTATATTTTAGAGCTTACTTATATTTTCTAAATCTTTAGCTCTAGAGTCCAACTCTTGGGATCCAGCATGTTTTCCCCTCCCAATTGCCAAAGGGTATGTATGCTCATCAGAGACAGGGAGACAGAGAGAGAGAGGAAGCTCTCCCCAGTGGGGAGCTTTCTGCATCCTGTCGGGATTTGGGGCACACATACAGAGGTGCCAGGCACGTTCTTCAAGCTGCTGGGACTGCCATTCCAACTGTGGTCAATCATGTAAGATCGAGCTCCTTTTTCTTTGGGGCTTTTCCAGGGCCCAATGTCTCTTAAGACCCTAAAACTTCAGGATTACACAGACTCTTACATCTGGGCCCTGTGGACTCAGTTTATGTCTGATTCAGGGCAGGGCCTCCTTCCCCACATGGAAGGCTATACTTAACAGAGGAAATGATTAGGGAGTGGGTGATTAATTTTCTTCTAAGTCTCTCCCTTCAGCTCTGGCAGGAAGCTGGGGGGTCAGGACCAGCATTTAAAAAAATTATTTATTGGGAACCAGCAGTTAGCATAATGGCTATGTCACTGGACTCCCACGTAGTCGACTGTGGTTTGCGTCCCGGACCCAGTGGCTTAAAACTCACGCCGGGCACGTGTGCGCGCGTGCCCAAGATCCCGAGAGGAGAATGGAGGAGAAGGGATTGTGGCATGACCATCCCCCCTGGGGGGTGATTTCTCGCTTTCTGTCTCCATGTCTCTCTCTGTCTGTCTGGCGAGCGCATGTGCCCTATAGCGAAAATCTCTCCAAAAACAAAACAAAACAAAAAAATATTTATTCAATTTTACTTATTATTATTATTTGGAGAGTTTTTTACAATAGGGTGCGTGTGCTCACCAGAGAGAGACAGACAGAGAGACAGTGAGCAAGAAATCACTCCCCAGGGGAATGGCCATGCCACAATCCCTTCTCTTTCATTTTCCTCTTGGGATCTTGGGCATACACTATATGCCCATGTGCCCAAAGTGAGTTTAAGACACCAGGTCGGGGACTCGAACAGTGGCTGACTAGGTGGGAGTCCAGCAACATAGCCATTATGCCAACTGCTGGTCCCCTGCTATTACTATTTTTAAAAATTTTGCTCTAGGACATATGTACTCACTAGAGAGAGACAGAGAAAGAGAAAGAGGGAAAGTGAGAAAGCAAGCCACCAGGTCTGGGACACGAACCATAGTCAGCCACGTGGGAGTCCAGTGCCTTAACTACCATGCCATCTGCTGGTTCCCTTGGACGAGCCTTCTTTGATGTGGGAATTCATGTTGGGGTTGGGACCCCAGAAGCCTCTTGCCCCATCCTTCCTGAGCCACCTCACTCCTAGAGCTGAAGCACAGGCTTCTTAATCTACCATGTCACTGCCTCCTCGTTCCTGCCACCTCCCCCTGCCTTCCCTCTTCCTACGCACCACGTTGTATAAATATTTACACCCCTGGGCTGGCAGGAATCTTTCTCCAGCTGCTTCCCTGGTCTCTGGGAGAGCTTGTTCTCGCACAAAGCAGCTGCAGCAGATCTGGTTGCCTTTGGTCAGACAAGGGCAGGCCCTGGTTTGGGGGCCCACAATCCCCCCAGAGTGAAGGGTGCAGTTGGTGGGAGAAACTCAGCAGTGAAGGTCACAGGGCTATGACAAAGATCCAGCCTCACTCCCTGCTGGCTGTCCATGCAGCCACCCTCCAAGAGCTGTCTGATCCTTACCCTGGCTTGGGAGCTTTCTGTTTCTAGAAGGAACAGCCTCCCCAGAGTGAGGGCTGCTGCACCCGGGGCCTTGCTACAACACAGTGGGCGATAAACCTAAAGCAAACTGGCCAATACTGGGACAAAATGGTTACTTAGTTTATGGGAGAGCACTTTACATAGATCTGCCCTGGAAATGATCCCCCAGTGTAGAGAAGAACCTCCTGGAGAACCTTCATCTTAGGCCTCTTTTCAACTCTTGCCCTAGGCTACTCCTCGTCCAGCCAGTTCCTGTTCAGTCTTCCCAACGAGGGTGGAGAGAATCGGTGCTCCTGCCCTGACTTCTTTGGTGACCTATTAAACAGGAGCTGGCCACGGAACCAACTGGGCTGAGCACTGTGCAAGGTACTGTGTCGTATGCTCATGTAATTGTCTGAGTCTTGTGCCCGGCAGATTTCTTAGGGGTCTGTGTGTGCCTGCTCTTCCTGCCTTCAAGCAGCCACAGCCAAACAGCAGTAAACTCCCAGATACAGAATCCCATCCAGTGGGAACCTCTGAGAGCCAGCCAAGGACTGGACACTGATCTCTCCTACCCCTTGCAGGTGCAGGACCCCTGCCACCACTGCCCCTTCTGTGCCTCAGTTTCCTCCCATCTGCGGTAGGTAATTAACTTATATTCCATAATGCATTCCAAATTTAGCACAAAAACAGGTTTTATAAAAGCAAGCAACATGGTTGTTTCACTTCAAAGCCTTTTCTATGGGGGAAAGGGGAGAGTTTTAGGAGAGGCTGTTTAGGTTTCAGGGACTAACAAGAATGTGTGTTCAGTGCTTTGGGGAGGCTGAGGAGATAGACAAAGCTAATAAGACCTGGATTAAAACCAGGTTAATGGGGCTGGATCCATGGTGCAGCAGGCATGCTCTGCTCAAGAGAAGCCAGACCCCATACGTGACCATGGTTTGAGTCCCTGGCCTGGAGCCTGAAAAATGCAGGGCATGCAAGTGCCAAGGAGAGAAGGACTTGAGGCAGGGGACAGTGGCATGACTAGACCCTGTAGAAGGTACTCAGCCCTCTCTTGTAAGTATATGTGCTTCATCATGAATTTAAAAAAAGAAAAAAGAAAAAAAAATCAAATTAAAACTCCTTAACATTCAAGTAGTGGAGTCACTAGGAGTGGGTGTATGGGGTTGGATAGGGGATTCTGATGGGGACCAGAGACAAAGGCCCCAGTTTCCAGCACTTTCATTTGTGCCAGGAAGAAAGTAAACAGATTCTCTCAGACCCTTTCTGAGAACAGGAGAAAAACTGATGCTGAAGGTGCCAGGGTTGATTATAGAGGAAAGCCCGGCACTGTGCTTGGTATTCAGTAGGTATAGGAGGTGGACCGTCCACTCTCCAGACAGCTCAAGGTGAGGTAGGGGAGGAGTGGGCTGAGCTTAGCCAGTTGGGTGAAGTGCAGGGAGAAAGGTGGAAAACCACAGCTCAGAAGGGATGCAGCTATGAGTTATTCCTGCCCGCCTGCCCCCTTCTGTTTCTATAAGCGGCTGAAATAAATTTAGCGAAACAATTCCACCCGTCTGAGGGCCTAAGGTTTCAGAGCAGTGGGATTCTCTATCCAGAACACCCCTGTGTTTCAAAGTTGAGAGCTTGTTGTTTAAATTCCCTTTAGGAATGGAATGCTCTCAATCTAAAATAATTATTTTACTGCAGTCATCTATTCCTCATAGAAAAATGCTTTGACATAGTAGTTTGCTTGAGAGCTGATCTACAAATGCCTTGCAGCTTAAAATAGTCAACCTTATGGGGCCCATGCCGAGCTGGATCTGTTGGGGTATTTATTGTAAGATTACTCTTCATGATGTCTGTGTATGTTCAGCCAACTCCTTCTGTTGTATGTCAAACAGGACAGTGGTTGTGGCTAAATTAGCACAGAAGAGAAGTACTACATCTTTATGTACCCCATGATTACTTATTGAGGACTTGAGCTGAGAGAAGAGGAGGTCTACTTTCATGAAACATACATCTTGGTAGTAAGGAAGATGTTAAAAAGTGAAATGACTATGAAAAGTGGCAATTAACTTCATACTCAATAGCCAAAGACTGAATTCTTTCCTACTAAGATCACGAAAAAGGAGAGGGCATCTATTCTTGCCATGCCTATTCAACATCATACTGAAAGTTCCAGACAGGCAATAAGGCAAGAAAATGAAAAGCCTTCTTACAATTAAAGTGACTTTTGTAAGATCACAGGGCATAACATCAACACACAAAAGTCAACTATATTTCTAGTAATGAACAATCAGAAACCAAGATTAAGAAAAGAAATTACAAATAATTCCCAAAAAAGTTACTATTAGGTATAAATGCAACAAAACATATATAGTATCTGTATGCTAAAAACTATAAAACATTGACTAAAGAAATCAAAGATGACTTAAATAGACATACCATGTTCATGGATAGAAGATTCAACATAGTAAAGATGTCATTTTCCTCTGAACTGATCTACATATTTGATGCATTTTCAATAAAAATCTCAGCAGATTTCATTTTATAGATATAGAAAAGCTGATACTACTAGGTTGTTAGGAAAGTCATGATGCATTTTTGCTCAGAAAAATATGTCATGACTTTCTTTTTTTTTTTGGAGAGGTTTTTCACTATAGAGCGCGTGCGCTCGCCAGACAGAGAGAGACATAGAGACAGAAAGCGAGAAATCACCCCCCAGGGGGGATGGTCACACTGCAGTCCCTTCTCCTCTGTTCTCCTCTTGGGATTTTGTGCACCCACGCACACGCGCCCGGCGTGAGTTTTAAGCCACCGGGTCCGGGATGCGAACCGCGGTCGACTATGTGGGAGTCCAGCGACATAGCCATTATGCTAACTGCTGGTTCCCATGTCATGACTTTCTTGACAACCTAATAAAATATATATCAATAGGCAAAGAAACTAGAATTTCAAAAAGCAATTTCAAAATGTAAGAAAAAAATTTAGAGGAATTATACTGCCTGATTTTAACCCTTCTATAAAACTACAATAATTAACAGTGTGGTTGGTATTTGATGGGCATATAGATTAGCGGAATAGAATAAACAAACCTATACAAATATGACATTTGATTTTTGGATAAGTATAAAGGCAAATCAATGGAAAAATTACAACAAACAGTGTTGGGATTAGACATCAATAGGCAAAAAGAAAAAAAAAACTCAAACCTCACACCTTATAAAAACTAAATCAAAATGGATCATAGATCTAAATGTAAAACATAAGAGTATTTGATTCTTGGAAGCTGGTTGACTAGGAGGATTCTAGGAAGAGGGTGGGGTAGGAAACACCAGGAATCTGTTTTCCCTCCTAGATAACAATTACACTGGAAGAATCTATCTGATGTAACTATTTTGGAACTCTGGAATCTATTGAAGGCTTGCAACTTCCAAGGGGAGGCTTGGGTGGTATACTATGATTGATTTTGGTCAATTTCAGCTCTTAGCATAGCAGCAGCTACTTATCTTTCACTGTGGCTCTATAGCAAGCAACTGTGCACATGTTCCTGCCACAGTTTACACACAACTTGTGGGAGCTAGGGCAGCCAAAAAAGGACCTGTCTTCCAAATATTAGGGATCTGTGTTCTGATTGCTGATTACTACTACTGATCACAGAGGTGTAGATGATGATGAAGGTGGCCATTGTGGGTATACCTCACACTATTGTTGCAAGTCCCTCTCTCAGCTGAAGTGACTTTCAGGCAGTTTAAAGGGTCAGAGTCCCTTTGTACCTTCTTTTCAGTTCTTTCTCTTTTCTCTTTTGGAAGTCAGATATTAGAGACTAGGACATTCAAAAACAATTTCATATACAGGGAAAATTAGAAAGTGCTTGCATATGTGTA
>NW_006160128.1:1303173-1305214 GCF_000334495.1 Tupaia belangeri chinensis
GAATAACATGGGCTCAGAAAAGACCAGAGAATACCTGAAATTTATACTTCAAGCTGATTCTTGGCAAAAAAGACAGCCTACAATAATAATAGAAAACCCAAAACAATAAACACAAATTATAACAACTCCATCAAACTCCTGGTGAAGGGGGAGAATCTGATTTCCAGAGTTATATTATTAGGTTAAATGTTTGCTTTTCAACCAAAAATCCCATGATATGGCCCAATCTTTGTGGTGTAGTTAGCAATATCTGAGCTGCAGTGCTGGAAGCCACATGGCCAGTCACAGGTTCATATCCCCAGCCTGGTCAACCCGAAACTCTGGGCATATGCACATGTGTCCAAAATTCTGAGTAGCTAGAGGGCTGAGGAAAAGGGATCATGGCTTGACCCAGACCCTGTTAAGATAGTTTTATCTCTCTCTTTCTTGTGTGCATGTGCATGCACTCTCTATCATGAATAAAATAAGTAAAAATACTTTTTTAAAAACATTTTATTTATTCATTTATTTTATATTTGACCAGAGACACAGAGAGAGAGAAAGAGGGACAGTGAGAAAGCAAGCCGCCAGGTTCGGGACTTGAACCGTAGTCAGCCATGTGGGAGTGTCCAGCGCCTTAGCCACCATGCCACCTACTGGTCCCCTAAAAATCTTTTTAAAAGGGCTGGCAGGTGGCGTGGGGGTTAAGGGTGCTGGATTCCCACAGGGTTGACTGCAGTTTGAGTCCCAGACTGGGTGGCTTGCTTTCTCACTTTCCCCTTCTCTCTCACTCTGTCCCCTCTGGTCAAATTAAAATAAATAAAAAATAAATAAATAAAGTTAAATAAAATAATCCTTAAAAAAAAACTTTTAAAAAAACACATAGAGGGAACCAGCAGTTAGTGTAATGGCTATGTCACTGGACTCCCATGTAGTTGACCGCGGTTCGCGTCCTGGACCCGGTGGCTTAAAACTCACGCTGGGCGCGTGTGCGTGCGTGCCCAAGATCCCGAGAGGAGATGGAGGAGAAGGGATTGCGGCATGGCTATCCCCCCTGGGGGGTGATTTCTCGCTTTCTGTCTCTATGTCTCTGTCTGTCTGGCGAGCGCACGTGCCCTATAGCGAAAACCTCTCCAAACAAACAAACAAATAAACAAAAACACATGGAATTTTAAAAAATCACAAGACATACAGAGAAGCAAGACAGCAAGGCACATTAAAATACATATATAACAGAAACTGTTTTTGAAAGTGACCTGATGACCACTCTATCAGATACAGCTTTTCAAACACCATCTTAAAGATGCTCAAAGAACTAAAGGAAGATATGGAGACAAGAAAAGAATGTGTGAACAAATTGGAAATAGCAATAAAGAGAAAGAAAACATAAAAAGAAATCAAAAAGAAATTCTGGAGCCGAAAAGTACAATAACTGAAATGAGAAATTCACTGGAGGGATTCAGGCAGTTTTGAGCTGGCAGGGGAAAGAATCAGCAAACTTGAATACAGGACAATAGAAATGATCAAGTCTGAGGAACAGAAAGAAAAACAATTGAAGAAAAGTGAGCAGAATCTAAGTAACCTGTGGGATACCAATAAGCAGACCAACATACACATTTTAAGAGTCTCAGGTGGGACCAACAGTGGCATGGTGGTTAAGGCATTGGACACTCCCACATGGCTGACCACGGTTCGAGTCCCTGACCTGGTGGCTTGCTTTCTCACTTTCCTTCTCTCTCTCTCTCGTCTCTCTCTCTCATAAAATAAATGAATGACTAAATGAAATTAAAATAATTATTAAGGAAAAAAAGAGTCTCAAGAAAGGAGAGAGAGAAAAAGGCAGAGAATATTGAAGAAATAATTGTCAATAACTTCCCTAATTTGATAAAGACATGAATACAAGTATTCAAAAAGTTCAAGATACTCCAAGTAAGATGAACTCAGAGACCCACACCAAGATATATTAAAATAAAACTCTCAAAAGTAAAATCCAAAGAGATAATCTCTTTTTTTCTATTGCCAGAGGGCATGTGTATTTGCTAAAGAGACCAACAGGGAAAGA
>NW_006160128.1:1305245-1313965 GCF_000334495.1 Tupaia belangeri chinensis
TTTCTCTTTCACAATGGGGAATGGTCATGCCACAATCCCCTTTCCTTCATTTTAGCATCCCATCAGGATTGTAGGCACACATGCACACATGCCCAGTGTGTTTTTCAAGCTACCAGAGCTGGAACTCGAACCATGGTTGGCCTTATGGGATCTGGTTCCCAGTGCACTGTTTACCATTGTACAAGGCTGGCTCAAGAGAGAATCTTGAAAGCAGTGTGAGATACAACGTATCCTTAGTGAGATTATCAGCAGCTTTCTCACAAAACATTTTGAAGGTCAGAGGCAGTAGACCAATATGTTCAAAATATTTTTTGTCAAATAGGAATCTTTCATCCACCAAAACTATCCTTCAAAAGTGAGGGTGAACAAGACAGTCTCAAATAAACAAAGCTGAAGGAATTCATTACCATTAGACCTATCCTGCAATCAACGCTCATGAGTGTCCTATAAAGTAAAATATAGGACACCAGACCATAACTTGAAGCCATATGAAAAATAAAGGTCTCAATTCAGGTAAATGCATGGGCAATTATCAAAGCCCATAGTATTGTGACAATAGTTTATAACTCTACTTTTCTTGTCTACTTGATATTTTTAAAGATTTACTTAATTTTATGTATTATTATTATTTTTAAAATGTGCTGCAGGGCACACATGCTTACCAGAGAGATAGAAAGAGAGAGAGTGAGAGAGAGAGAAATGAGAAAGCAAGCCGCCAGGTCCTGGAATCGAACCATATTTGGCCATGTGGGAATCCAGCACCCCAACCACTATGCCATCTACTGGTCCTGTCTATTTGATTTTTTTTTTTTTTTTTGAGAGGTTTTTGCCTTAGGGTGCTTGTGCTCACTGGAGAGAGGGACGGGGAAGGTGAAGAGGGTGGTGACCACACTGCAATCCCTTCTCCTCATTCTCCTCCTGGGATCTTGGGCACGCATACACATGCGCTTGGCGTGATTTTCAAACCACTGGGTCCGCAACTCGAATTGCAGTCTGCCATGTGGGAGTTCAGCAACATAACTGCTATGCCATCTGCTGGTCCCAGTCTACCTGATGTTTTTAAAAGAAGTTTATTTATTTCTTGAGAGACAGAAAGAGAGAGAGAAAGAAAGAGAGATATATCCACCCTCAGTTTCTTTCAGTCCAGAACACAGGCACCCAGGTACAGTTGGTGTGCTCAGGAGGTCCCAGGATATTTACTTGGGATCCTTCTCTCACCTGGCCAGTTGTGTCACCTCTGTGCTACTTCTTGTCCCACCTTCTTTGTGATTTAAGAGACTAATTAAAAAAAATATTAGTCTAAGAGCTATTGAAGTTAAGCTGTTATAAATTCAAATTAGAGTGTTATAACTCTAGGCTGTTGCATGTGATTCCCGTGGCAGCCACAAGGAAGATAGCTGTAACCGTGGAATACATACCCAAACAAAACAAGAACGGAACTTAAACATTTACTACAGAAAATCAACTAAACATCAAAGAAGATAGTAATGCAGGAACTGAGGAACACTACACCTGTAAGGCATCTAGAAAACAAATACAAAAACGACAGAGTTAAGTCTTTCCTCATTGGTAATTACCTTAAATGTAAATAAGAGAGATTGATAGAATGAATGAAAAAACATGATCCAACTATGGTCATGCCTCGCTTAATGAGGGGGATATGTTCTGAAAAACACATCGTTAAGCAATTTGATCACTGTGTGAACATTGTAAAGTGTGCTTACACAAATCTAGATAGTATAGCCTACTACATGGCTAGGCCACATCGTATGGCCTATCATCATTTTATGGGACTATTGCAGTCTGTCATCGACTGAAACATTGTTATGGGGCACCCAACTGTATATGATGTCTACAACAGATTCACTTTAGATTCAAAGCCACCAATTGATTGAAAGTGAAAGGACAGAAAAAGATACTCCATGCAAATAGTAAACAAAGGAGAAAAGAGGTGGCTATACTAATATTACAGAAAAAAAACCTTTAAATCATAAAAGGTTATAAGAACCACAGAAGGGCATTATAAATTAATAAAATGTTTAGGCCCAGCCTGGTGGTCCAGCTGGTAGCAGAATGAATCACAGTGCTGGAAGCCACATGACTGCCTCTGGTTTCAGATGCCCAGGTCTGTCTGAAAACACCCTGGGAGCACATGAGCATATCCAAGATCCTGGCAGGAACTGTGGTGTGGCAAGGGTGCTTTTCTCTTTCTCTCTTTAGTGCACATGCATGTGCTGTCATGCATGTAAATAAACTTAAATAACATGTTTCATACAGTGAAAAGATAAAACAAGTGTGAACATTTATGTACCTAACAAGAGACCATCAAAATATACAAAGCTTTGGGAACCAGCAGTTAGCGTAATGGCTATGTCGCTGGATTCCCACGTAGTCGACCGCGGTTCGTGTCCCGGACCCGGTGGCTTAAAACTCACGCCGGGCGCGTGTGCGTGCGTGCCCAAGATCCCGAGAGGAGAATGGAGGAGAAGGGATTGCGGCGTGACCATCCCCCCTGGGGGGTGATTTCTCGCTTTCTGTCTCTATGTCTCTCTCTGTCTGTCTGGCAAGTGCAGGTTAGCAAAGCCTCCTTAACTGTGACACCAAAAGTATGAACCCCGAAAGATAAAATGGAAAAAGAAAACTTTATTAAAATGAAAAATTTTTGCTTCATAAAAGATACTCTGTTCAGAAAATGTAAAGAGGGACCAGGTGGTGGCACAATGGTAATGCAACTGCACTCTGATGGGAAAGGTCCTGAATTCGTATCTTGGAGCTTCCCTGAGCATACTGGGTGAAAGCATGCCTGTGATCTGGGCTAGCTGATACTTGGGGTGGACTGAGGTATGAGGACCCTGTTGAGGGTACCTGTTTCTTTGTCTCTTTGTCTCTATCTCTCTGTTTTATGGAAGACATAAATAATACTTTAAAAAAAGAGATAGATATAGACTTGAGAAAATATTTGCAAATCACATATCTGACAAAGGAATTGTATCCATTATATATAAAGAACTCTCAAAACTCAACCGTAAGAAAATAAATGACCCAACTAAAAAATAAGCAAAAGATTAACTAGTCCCCTCATCAAAGAGGATATACAGATGGCCTATAAGCACATGAAAAGATGTTCAACATCATTAGCCATTAGAATTGCAAATTCAAACCACAATGAGATACTACTACACACTTACTATATTAGAATGATTAAAGTTTGAAAATAGTAACAATTTCCAGTGCTGGTGAAGATGTGGAGCAACTGGAAACTCTTATACATTGCTGTTGGAAAGGCAAAATGGTGTAGCCACTCTGGAAAGTGGGTTGGCAGTTTTTAAATTTCAACATACACTTATCAGGGAACCAGCAGTTAGTGTAATGGCTATGTCGCTGGACTTGCACGTAGTCGACCGCGGTTCGTGTCCTGGACCCGGTGGCTTAAAACTCACGCCGGGCGCATGTGTGTACGTGCCCAAGATCCCGAGAGGAGAAGGGATTGCGGCTTGGCCATTCCCCCTGGGGGGTGATTTCTCGCTTTCTGTCTCTATGTCTCTGTCTGTCTGGCGAGCGCACGTGCCTTATAGCGAAAATCTCTCCAAACACACACACACACACACACACACACACACACACACACACACACACACAAAATACACTTACCATATGATCCAACAATCCCACTCCTAGTTATTCACAACAGAGGAATAAAAACTTACGTCCACACAAAAACCTGTAGATGAATGTCTATTGCAGCTCTCGTCATAACGGCTACAAACTGGAAGTAATCCCACGTCCCTCAACAGGTGAGTGAATAAACAACGAACTGTATACTCACGCAGTGAAATACTTTTCATCAATAACGAAGAGTGGGCCGCTATATGACACCACATGGATATCTCAAAGGCATTATGCTGTGTGAAATCATAAATAATGTATGGTTCCATTTATATGACATTCTGGAAAAGACAAATTATAGTGGGAGAGAACAGATCGGTGGTTGACAGGGATTAGGCCTGGGGGGATATGATAATAAAGGATGGTTTGAGGGAGTATTTTGGGGGTGATGGAACTGTTGTTTCCGGATTCTAGTGGTAGTTACATGTATCTATTCATATCTTAAAATTCATAGACCCATACACCAAAGAAAGGTCAATTTTACTGTACTTTAAAACATTAAAAGGAACACGCAGATGACATCATGGTTATGTCACTGGACTCCCACATAGTTGACCATGGTTCGTTCCTGGACCTGGCGGCTTAAAACTCATGCTGGGCCCGTGTGTGTGTGTGTGTGTGTGTGTGTGTGTGTGTGTGTGTGTGTGTGCCCGAAATCCCAAGAGGAAAATGGAGAACGGCCATATCCCCCGGGGAGTAATTTCTCGCTTTTTGCCTCTCTGTTTCTCTGGCAAGCACATGTACCCTATAACAAATATCTCTCTTTTAAAAAAGTTGTTTTTTTTAAAAAAGCTACAGGAATGAATGTATATTCACATACTAAAATAACTGAAGGCAAATCAACATTACATGAGAACATAAGGGAAGGGCAGATATCTTGGTGAGGGAGGTGGACATAGCGTAATGGCTATGTCGCTGGACTCCCACGTAGTCGATCGTGGTTCGAGTCCCGGACCTGGTGGCTTAAACTCACGCCGGGCGCATGTGAGTGCATGCCCAAGATCCTGAGAGGAGAATAGAGGAGAAAGGATTGTGGCGTGGCCATCCCCCCTGGGGGGTGATTTCTTGTTTTCTGTCTCTCTGTCTTTCTCTGTCTGTCTGGCAAGCGCATGCGCCCTACAGCAAAAAAACTCTACAAAAAAAAAAAAAAAGAATGCTTTCCCTCAGGGCCAGCAGGTGATGTGGTGGTTGAGGCACTGGACTCTCACGTGGCCAACCATGGTTCGAGTCCTGGACTTGGTGCCCTGTTTCTTACTGTCCTTCTCTCTCTCTCTGTCAGATTAAAACAAATAATGATGATGAATAAAATGAAATAAAAAATTCTAAAAAAAATGTTTTCCCTGAGGAGTGAGGGTGGAGCTAGGTTCAAAAGAATGATTTAGAATTTACTTGGACCAAATGGAAATGGACTCATTCAGAATGGTTTGCATATGCAAAGACCCTGGGGCAGGAGGAAGGTTCACTTTCATCTAAAATTGACTAGATCACAGGGGGAGTCCCCTGGGGGTGAGGTGGGGGGAATGGGAGAAGTAGAGATGGAAAGTGGAAGTCAAGGCTGGAGGGGTTAGCAGGTGGTGTGGTGGTTAAAGGTGCTGGGCTCCCACATGGCCGAGTGAGGTTGGGGTTCTGGACCTGGCAGCTTGCTTTCTCACTTTCTCTCTCCCTTGCTCTGTCCCTCTCTGGTCAAATTAAAATAAATAAATAAAGAAGTTAAATAAAATAATACTTAAAAAAAAAAAAAGAAAGAAAGAAAGAAAGAAAGTCAAGGCTGGAATAGTCGGATTATGCTACACAAGGCGTTTGCTCCAGGCTGGTCCATGCAAGAGTGTAGAGGGGTGTGGCTGTGGGCTAGCCTGGGAATTTAACTGACAGTAGAACATCTCTGCAGGGAAAATGTTAAACAATTGACCTAAGAATGAGAGTTGAGATGTCTCACTTCAAACAGAGAGCAAGGCCTGACCAGACCCGCTCCAGGACCATATTAGGCCTGGGCTTAGATTCTCATAGTCCTAGCAGGAGGCAGCATGCTTCCTGAGGGTAATCCAAAGGTTCCAGATGGGCGTTCACAGTAGACCCTAAACTGCCCTCTGCCTGGTTCAAGCAGATACTGACAGCTGACCAGTGCCCACTAAGTGCTCCATGGGGCATTAGGACTTCAGGAGATAGAAGAGTTTGGCTTTTAGTGACTAGCCACGGGACCCCAGTGAACTTGACTTTCAGAAATACTTGTGACAGGGTTGGCCCCATAGTCTAGTAGTTAAGGGAGCTAGATCCCACATGCTGACTGTGGTTTAAGTCTCAGACCTGGAAGACTGAAAAATACACTGGGGTGTGTACATAGAGGGAAAAATGCAGGAGGAGGGATTCTGTGGTGTGACTATACCCCATGGAGGGCCTCCCCCCCTCAACCCTATGAAAACATGTGCCTTCTGTCAATTATAAAAAAAAAAAAAGAGGGGCCGACAGGCAGCATGGTGGTTGAGGGGCTGGACTCCCACATGGCCAATTGCAGTTTGAGTCTCACACCTAGAGACTTGCTTTCTCACTTTCCCTGGCTCTTTCTTTTCTTTTTTGGGGGAGAGGTTTTTGCTATAGGGCATGTGTGCTCACCAGAAAGACAGAGAGAGAGACAGACAGAAAGTGAGAAATCACCCCCCAGGGGCAATGGCCACACTGCAATCCCCTCTCCTCCATTCTCCTCTTGGGATTGTGGGTATGCATGCACAAGTGCCTGACGTGAGTTCAAGCCATCAGGTCCAGGACTCGAACTGTGGTTGACTACATGGGAGTCTAGCGACATAGCCATTACGCCAACTGGTCCCCTCTCTCTCTCTTTCTGGTGAGTGCACGTGCCCTATAGCAAAAATTAGAAATAAATAAATAAAATTTTAAAAATAAATAAATAATTCTTGGGGCTGGCAGGTGGTGTGGTGGTTCATGGTGTTAGACCACGGTTTGAGTCCTGGACCCGGTAGTTTGTTTTCTCACTTTTCTTCTCTCTCTCTCATTCTGTTCTTCTCTGGTTAAATTAAAATAAATAAAGTTCAATAAAATGATTATTTAAAAAAATTAAACAATTCTTGGGACCAGCAATTGCTGTAATGGCTATGCTGCTAGACTCCCATGTAGTCAACTGTGGTTCGGGTCCCAGACCTGGTGGCTTAAGCTCATGCCGGGTGTGTGTACATGTGTGCTCAAGATCCTGAGAGGAGAATGGAAGAGAAGGGATTGCAGCGTGGCCATCCCACCTGCGGGGTGATTTCTCGCTTTCTGTTTCTGTCTCTCTCTGTCTTTCTGGCAAGCGTATATGCCCTATAGCAAAAACCTCTCAAAACAATCCCTAAAAAAGAAAAAAGTAGGATCAGCAGGTGGTGTAATGGCTATGTCACTGGATTCCCATGTAGCCGACCGCCGTTTGAGTCTCAGACCCGGTGGCTTAAACTCACGCCAGGTGCTTGTGCATGTGTGCCCAAGATCCCTTGAGGAGAATGGAGGAGAAGGGATTATGGTGTGACCATCCTCCCCCGGGGGGGTGGTGGTGGTGATTTCTCGCTTTCTGTCTCTCTGTCTTTCTGCTGAGTGCATACACCTTATAGCAAAAACTTCTCCAAAAAGAAAAAAAAATAAAGAAAGAGAGAAAGAAAGAAAAAAAGGAATAGTTATGATAATCAGAATTTTTTCAGTTGGTAGCTGGTCCCCTGGGCTACCTTGCTCTCCTCAAGGCTCCAGGCCATGTCCCCTCTCCCTTTCCAGACCTCAGGGCCTGCCTTGTCCAGGGCTGTGGGTGGGGGCCAGAGAGAGATGCAGATCAAACATGCAAGCTGTTAGTTGACCATTTCATGGAAGTGTATACCAAATCATCCTTTTGCAAGATGAATACCCTCAGGATCTTGTTTTGTGGCATAATAAGGGGGCCCGAGAATGGCTTAGTTTACAAAGAATAGCTGGGCAAACAGGGTTTTAGCTAGGCATGACAGTAGCACTCCACTGGCCAGGTACAATTATCCCTATTTCAGAGATAAAGAAACTAAGACTTCCACCAGGGTCTTGAAAAGTCACACAGCTATAAAATGGCAGAGACATTCTTAAGGTCAACCTCCTGAGCGACAGATTTCCAACCTTAGTGTTTGAGTCACCAGCAGGAAATGTAGGAAAAACGCAGATTCCAGGTCCGACCCTAGGGCAGCTGATTCACTAGGCCTGGGGCCACCCCGAGGACTCTGCATTCCAGCAACTCTACAAAGCAACTCCAACCAGGGACCCCGCTCAGGGACCTCCCCCCCTCTCTCACCCAGAGACCTTGAGGCAAGTCTCAAGTCTCAGGAAGAAGAGGCTGAGAGAAAGGCAAAGCCTAATCCGAAGAATTTGGGAGATTTTGCAAATGACCTGAAGCCTGGGGGGAAGTGCGACACCGTAGGGTTCTGGGGAGGAGCTGACTAGGCCGAGCCTTCTGGGGGTTCTGGGCCCAGCGCCGCACACCTCAGCTCACCTGCCGCCCAGGTGTGCCCAGGGTGCAGATTGGCCAGCGGACACGTCTGCTGCGCTTCCTTCATTCCAAGGACTTTCACTTTTCCTCTTTCACAAAACCTAACCCTCCACCCCCTAAGCCAAAATACCTGGCCCGCCCCTCTCCACGAGGGGGACTCGCTCCTAGCGAAAAGGGAGGACCTGGCCCCCGCCTCCCGGTCGGGAGCTGCAGGGCAGGTGAAGGGGCAGCAGGGCGCAGGAAGGAGCGGGGACGCGGGGCGGGCAGCAAAGCTGGGGAGGCGCGCAGGACAACGCACGCCTCGGGCCCGCCTCCCTGCCGGGTCGGGGCTGGAGGCCGTTCCGCCACCACCTGGCACCTGCTGAGCCCGTCGGGGCGGGTGCTGGCAGGCCCGGGCCCTCGGACCCTCGCCCCACCCCAACCAACCGCGGCGCGGACTGCGGGTCAGCAAAGGGTTAAGGAGCTCGCTCCTCCTCTCGGCTCCCTCACCCTTGGAAAGTCCCCGAAATGACGTTTCAACCCGACAATTAAAAAAAGAGTTTAATTATAGAGAATGGCTTTGGGAGCT
>NW_006160128.1:1314223-1316244 GCF_000334495.1 Tupaia belangeri chinensis
GGGGGCGGGCGGCGCCGCCGGGGCAGGGGCCAGCCGGTGCCCCGCCGGGACAGGGCCTGGACCCGGGAAGGCGACCCGCTCGCTCGGGGTCCCCTACCCTCCTCACCCGCTCCCTGGTCCCCCCAGCTGAGCTGCGCTAACCCTCCGCAGTTAAAGACCAGCGACCCCTTTTGGGATGGAAGGGGGCGGGCTAAAAAACCGAAATAGCTTCACATCAGGGCTCAGACTGACCTTGTGGGTTTAACGCGCACCCTACTCGGTCCTGAGATCTGGAACTCATTACCTCATCACCAAGAAACTGCACGGAATCGCCCCCCCCCCCCACTGGGGAAAGGAACGAGCAAACATCCCTTTAAGAAAGAAACCTACACTTGAGTGATTTAAATTAAAGTGGATGGAAGTTATTTCCCTTTCTGGCGCTTGCCAGATTTCGAGAAAAGCTGAAAAATGGGAACGGGGAGGGAAACAACAGGCGGCTGGACAGCAACGGAAGAAAAAGCAAGGGGCAGCAGCCGGGTTAAAAATGGGGCCATCAATTTTAAGTCAGGGGAGACAAATAAAAGCAGTAGAAATTGTGTTTCGTAAAGTTGAAAAACAACACGTTCCTAAACCAGTTGTGATTTGGAAGGTTTCCTGGGTTTGCCCGGAGATTGGATAAATAAAATGGAGTGAAAAGTGTGTGTTGCGGGGGGCGTGGGGGGGCGGCTGGAGTACATCCCAGCGCTCTGCTCCGCCCGCCCCGTCCTTTCCAAAGAAACGTGCTCGTAATGGGGTGACCTAATTACATCGCAATGGAACTCGCTCTTAGCCACTCGGCGCACACCGGGTTTCATCACAGATCCGGCGGCCTCGAGTGCTGGGAAGAAGCGTGCAAGGGCCACGGAGGCGGCCGGGCCCGCGTGGAAATAGGAAAGAATCGCAGCGCCGCGATTTCCGCCTGGGTCTGCACTTCTGCACCCGGCGACGGCGCCGGCCGCGGCGGGGGACACGTAACAACTTTTTATTTGGGTGGGTGGAAGGCTGCCGAACCTAACAGTAAATAAATCTACACGTTATCGTTTTTAAGAGAGGACTTCCTCGCGGGCCTTTCGGTTTCGTGGTCCCATGCACGCGCACACCCCCACCTCCCGCCAGAACAGCGCAGTTGACAAGCCATATGTTCCGTTCCCGTGGGGGCGGGAGGGGAGCAACAATAAGTTAAAAGTGTCGCCTCCCCCACCTCTGTACCTTCATTCTTACCAAAGTAACTTTTTTTTTTCATTGTTCTAGCTTCTGGGGGTGTATGGGGGGAGGTGGAGGAAGGTTGCGGCATGGCCCATAATTCAGAGCGCGTGTGGAAAGTCGTGCGTTGCACCGTAAGTTTTTAGGGGGGAGGGAGGAAGGAGTGTTCATGCATTCAGGGTTTTCTTTACCCAAAAGTTTAAAGAATGGAAGCGTGGAAGAAACGCCACGCCTAGACCTGTTAAAACAAACAATCGGCCCGGGCGGTGGTCTTTTTCGAGACGCCTCCTCCTTCCCGCCGATACTGGGAGAGCGCCCCTGCGAAGCCAGCGCGAGTGTAGACGCGTGCGGTGCAGTAAGTTGTGCTGCGTTCGCCCCCGCCCCGCCGAGTCCTCCGGAGAAAAAGTCCCCCCCGCCCCTGTCCCGCTGAAAAATACGCAAAGCCCCAGGCTTCAGGGTTGTGTGCGTCCAGAATTTCCCACCTCCTCGCCCTGCGGGGTTTGCAGGGGAGAGCGGGTGCGGGAGAGGGGTCGGGAAAAGCGAAGTAGTGCGGGCCCTTGGGGAAGTTTCGTAGGAGACCAGCTCAAGATGGAAACCGCAGCCCCGGCGCGAAGGAAGGGCTTCTGCTCCCGCTCGCTAAAAGAGAAAGTCAAGCCCGCCTTCCTGCCCGACAAACAACAACAACACAACAAGAACCCCGAAGGGGTGGAAGGAGTGATGTCACAGAGCCGCGCTCGTAGGGTGACAAAGGGGGTGCCCCTCCCCCTCCGCTCGGCGCGCAGCGGGAGAGAGGGGCTCCC
>NW_006160128.1:1316487-1320092 GCF_000334495.1 Tupaia belangeri chinensis
GGCCCCCCCCCCCTTCCCCGCCGATACTGGGAGAGCGCCCCTGCGAAGCCAGCGCGAGTGTAGACGCGTGCGGTGCAGTAAGTTGTGCTGCGTTCGCCCCCGCCCCGCCGAGTCCTCCGGAGAAAAAGTCCCCCCCGCCCCTGTCCCGCTGAAAAATACGCAAAGCCCCAGGCTTCAGGGTTGTGTGCGTCCAGAATTTCCCACCTCCTCGCCCTGCGGGGTTTGCAGGGGAGAGCGGGTGCGGGAGAGGGGTCGGGAAAAGCGAAGTAGTGCGGGCCCTTGGGGAAGTTTCGTAGGAGACCAGCTCAAGATGGAAACCGCAGCCCCGGCGCGAAGGAAGGGCTTCTGCTCCCGCTCGCTAAAAGAGAAAGTCAAGCCCGCCTTCCTGCCCGACAAACAACAACAACACAACAAGAACCCCGAAGGGGTGGAAGGAGTGATGTCACAGAGCCGCGCTCGTAGGGTGACAAAGGGGGTGCCCCTCCCCCTCCGCTCGGCGCGCAGCGGGAGAGAGGGGCTCCCGAAGCTTCGGGTAGCAAAGCTCGAAACTTTTCCTCTTTAAGAAAAAAAAGTTGCGCGCGGCTCACCGCATGGCTGATTCAACCTCAGTGTCAATCAACTTTTTTTCTACCTCCTCTTCCTCATTTAAATAAGTTTAAAGCTCCTCCTCTCCCCTGCCCACCAATACTGAAACTTTATAAATTGGGCTTTGCGCGCCGCAGCCCGGGAGAGTCAGAAAGGCGAGGGGCGCCGGGAGCAGGCGTGTGGGACTCCAGACCGGAGAGCCGGAGGCTGCGCCTTCCCCGCACCGGGACCTTCGCGACACACCAGTTCCTCGTCCCAGCCCCGTGCAAGCGCCCACGATGACCACCACACTCGTGTCTGCCACCATCTTCGACTTGAGCGAAGTTTTATGCAAGGTAAAGTGGGGTGGAGCGTTTGCTTTGCTGTGTCTTTTTCCTTTTTTCGTAAAAAAACCCAAAAAACAGAAAAAAAAAAAACCAAAAAACCTCCCAGAAGTTTGTGTCTTGGAAATCACGGGGAAGCGGGACAGCTCATTGCTCCGCTCACAGTTCCCACAAGTTTGAAGGAATTTGGCCCTGCCCTCCCACCATTCAAGTTTCAGCAGTTCCTGACCGCGGGTTACATGTGTGAATCGAGACGCCAGAGTTTTGGGGGGCGAAGTTTGCGTGGCAGGGCTTCCCCGGGGACTCTGGGGCGTGCCTGGATCCAGGCAAGTTTTGGGTGATTCTTTGGCGCTGTCTGAGCCGGGGTTCGCTGGCATGCTGGGTTTCCCGGTGCGCTGTGGGTCTCTGCTCCGCCGGGAGGGGTTCGAGTCTATTCAGCAGCACTGCCGGCCCGAGGGTTTCAGACAGGGGGGAGGTCCCTCGAGGAAGTGAGTCTTGGAACGATGTTTTGCTGGGAGGGTTCCCTCTCTGCTTTGGAGGAGCTGGGAACCGCGAGGAAGAAAAATACCAGGAGTTGTGATTCAAAAAGATGTTGCAAAACGAGTTTGCAGTGGGACTTGTACGGGTCCCAGCTCGGCTGGGCTTCCTCCGGCGATAACCGACCGTGCTGCAAACTTTGGGGTGCAGGCGGACTTCAGGTTGACTCGCTTCTCTGTGTTGCGAGGCACCACGGCTTGTCGGACAGGGGGGCGACAAAATGCTGAGATTAAGGGTTCCCGAGAGTAAGGATTTAATTGGGGCCTCTGTAAATCCGGGTGTTGGAAAAAAAAAAAAAACCGCGCTTTAAACCAGGGATGTTTGAGGAGCACAGTTTAAAGGTACATAGCAAAAGCCTATGGACGTTATTACATTTCTTTCCAATCCCCTCCCCCCAATTTGAAAGGGTGAAGCTGCTGGGCTACTTTTAATTGCTAAAGTGTTGTGCCTTCTCTTAAACACGTCGGGTCATGTTGCTCTATTTTCCCAGCTTGCTGCTCCTGTCGGCGCAGCTGCCAGGGCCCCAGGGCTGCAGGGTTGGGGTGCAGGGAGGCCGAGGAGCTGAAGAGCAACAGCAGAAAAGTTTGCGTTTTCAGCTTTCTTCGCCCCCTGCGCTTTCCCAAACTCCACTTGTCCTCGCGGCTGCCTGAGCTTTCCGGCGCGCTTCGTTCCCGGCCGGGCTCACCCGCTCTTTGATCTAGTTCTCATTCTTTCGCCCCCTCCCCCCGCAGGACTTTTTAAAAGAACCTCATTTTGGGGAACCGGCTCTCGACTGGGTTCCTGTAATCCGCTCGGTGGGGTGGTTGCGGTTACAGATTCCCGATCCCCCGCCGCTGATCCTAAGGGACCAACTTTAGAATTTGTACAGTGACACCCACATGGTCTGGGAGCCAACTCTTTGGTTTCTAGCCTGCACCCTTTCTAAATCTCGGATACAATTTGGGCAGGTGACCAGGGTCCTCAGTGGAACAGAAACTTGCCTATGGTGGCTCTGCCCCCCCTCCCCCCTTCATCAGCTGCAGACTGGGAGGTGTGTGTGTATGTATGTATGTGTGTGTGTGTGTGTGTGTGCGCGCGCGCGCGCCCGCATGCGCACGCGGGGGGCGTTGGTGCTTTCCTTTTCCTTCCCACCTGCAGTTTTGTGTTAAAGATTAAACACTGGTGCTCTTATCCAAACCTGCTCTTGCAGCCAGAAGACTAATTGCAAAGGCATCTTCCTCGGGAAGGGGGTGGGGCGGATGGGGAATAGTGGAGATCACTGTGGAAAGTACCCCTTTCAGGATTGCGGGGCAGTGAGTTCTACTTTCAAGAGTCACATCCCTGGCTTCCCAACCCCAGCCCCCCACCCATGTCCTTCTCCTGAGCCCCTGGCCTCCCCACCTCCCCCCGCCCCCTCTCCAGAGGGAGATACAGCAGTCTGCAAACCTGTTGCCAAAGGAAGGCAACACTTGAGAAGGAGGATCGTGAGGATGAGGGGTAATCAGTTAGGCAGGGGTTGATTCAGAGGGAATTTAGTCTTTGAGCTTACCTGTTTTTTTCTCAGGGGCAGGGCAGTCTGGAGAGTTCCTAGTTGTATGAGATATTTTGAGCTCAAGTATCTATCTGGGAGGAGAAGTTGAATGGTACAGATAAAAGTGATACTTGAGGGACAGAGGCCGTGGGGTTTAGTCTGGAGCAAGATGTGTACATAAAATAATGTGTCGCCCAGGCCGGAATTTTGTGGTTTCTTATGCACGGTTCCGAATAAACCTTGGTAGATGGTCTACTGCAGAAAGAACCATCTCTGCAGGCAGAGACGGTTCATTTGAGAGACTAGGTGTTTCTGACTAGGGATGGGGCTACTCTTGGTGGGTTCCCTTCTCAGGCCTGGTGGATGTCACTAACCTTCCTGTCTCTTCTCCCTCTTCCCTCCAGGGTAACAAGATGCTCAACTACAGCCCTCCCAGCGCAGGGGGCTGCCTGCTGGACAGGAAGGCAGTGGGCACCCCTGCTGGTGGGGGCTTCCCTCGGAGGCACTCGGTCACCCTGCCCAGCTCCAAGTTCCACCAGAACCAGCTTCTCAGCAGCCTCAAGGGGGAGCCAGCCCCAGCTCTGAGTTCTCGGGACAGCCGCTTCCGAGACCGCTCTTTCTCGGAAGGAGGCGAGCGGGTGGTCGCACCC
>NW_006160128.1:1320267-1323617 GCF_000334495.1 Tupaia belangeri chinensis
GGCTCGCGCCCCCGCCGCCCGCCCTGCCACTTCATCCACAACGCCGAGGAGCGCCGCGCCCTGGCCGGGGCCCGGGACCTCTCCGCCGCCGACCGTCCCCGCCTCCAGCATAGCTTTAGCTTTGCTGGGTTTCCCAGTGCCGCTGCCACCGCCGCTGCCACGGGGCTGCTGGACAGCCCCACGTCCATCACCCCACCCCCCATCCTGAGCGCTGAGGACCTCCTGGGCTCACCTACCCTGCCTGATGGCTCCAATAACCCCTTTGCCTTCTCCAGCCAGGAGCTGGCCAGCCTTTTTGCCCCTAGCATGGGGCTGCCTGGAGGTGGATCTCCTACCACCTTCCTCTTCCGGCCCATGTCCGAGTCCCCTCACATGTTTGACTCTCCCCCCAGCCCTCAGGATTCTCTCTCGGACCAGGAGGGCTACCTGAGCAGCTCCAGCAGCAGCCACAGTGGCTCAGACTCCCCCACCTTGGACAACTCAAGACGCCTGCCCATTTTCAGCAGACTTTCCATCTCAGATGACTAAACCCAGTAGGGAGGGACCCCCTGCCTAGCCCCCCCCCCACCTTGCACCCACACCCCATACCCCTACCTCCCTTCCCAGCCCAGCCCCCCCAACCCCCACATTAACAAGGTTAAGCTCAACCCCTTTTACCCAGAACCTTGGATGCCCCCTTCCCCCTCCTAACGTAAGGACAAGTCAATTTGTCAGTAGCTTCTTCTGGCTTGAACCCCCCTCGATTTTATAGCCCACTTAAACCATGCATAACAGACAAGTCCCATATTTGTCAGTAGATGCCTTTTTTCTGGCTTAAGCCTTAAGTGCCAAATCACAAAAGAAAAAGCAGTAACAGTTTACAGAAGCAACTTAGTGCCTTGTAATCTAACTTTGTCACTGTGACTACATTACCTCTTCAGCGCCAGAGGGCACCCGTGGGCCTCCAGAGCCTCTGCCCATGGGGAGGGGGAGGAGACCCAGAACCAGCAGCTCCCTCCACTGGCCACACAACTGCACCTTCCCTTACTGCAGCCTCCTCACACTTCCCTCTTCCCAGCACCCCCAGAGTTATTGCCAGACTTGGGTTTTTGGGGAAACCTGTCCTGACGTTCAAAAACTTTTTCTTCCCAACCTGAACACCTGTTGACTAATCTTGCCTGGGTTTGTGTAGGTCTGCAGGAAGGAAAGCTGAAAAAGTGGATGAAGATTTTGACTTAAAGTGGGACTTTGTGATTTAATTTTTCTTTCTTTTTTTTTTTTTTTTTTTAAGTGGGGAGGAAGGGGAAGCTAGATGGACTATGAGAGACTTGATTTTGGTGCTAAAGTTCCCCAGTTCATATGTGACATCTTTTTAAAAACATCATAACAGAAACGAGAGAAAAGCTAAAAAAAAAACTCATGTAAGGGGTGAGCAGTTAATGGTATTCATTCCACATACAATATCTGTGTACAACGATTTCCTGTAGAAGTAGCTTTAATGGTTTTTGCTCTTAGAATACCGTAGGTCTTTCCTTAGAGCACTCACGCCATGCTTTTTTCCCTGGGTTTTAAACTTCATATAACTTTCAGAAATTGGAGAGCAAAAATTTTGCTTGTCACTGCACATCAATATAAAAAAGCTTATTTAACTTATCAAAACGTATTTATTGCCAAACTATGCTTTTTTTTGTTAATTTTGTTCATATTTATCGGGATGACAAATCCATAGAATATATTCTTTTATGTTAAATTATGATCTTCATATTAATCTTAAAATTTTGTGACGTGTCTTTTTCCTTTTTTCCACAGTTTTAATATATTATTCTTCAACGACATTTTTTTGTAACTTTACACTTTTTTTGGTTATTTTATTTTAAAAAAATGAAAAATTAATTTAAAAAAATGCAAAAAACTGTTGGATTATTTATTTTAGAAATTCCCCCCTTTGTGTTGGACTGCAAATTAAGTTTCTTTTTCTTTAGGCCTTTCACAACTAGGACTGAGAATGTATGTAAAAGTTCTGTGACAGTACAGAAGGAAAACAACTTTTTAATGTATAGCTTCTAAAAGGGAAAAAAAAAAAAACCCACAAAAAAAACAAAAGAGAAACCCTTTGACTTCCACGTGTCCATCTCAAGACATTCCGCTCAGATTCGAGGTTCTGGATTCCAGATTTGGAGTTTTCCAATGTCAATGTAAACAGAACTGGCACACACACACATTAAGATGAATGTAATTATTATTCCTCTTGCTGGTCACTACCGTCGCTTTCTATTTCTCTTTCTTTGTGTGAATTTATTTAAAAGAAAAAAACTTTTTTGTAACGACTATTTGCAGTTTAAAAAATCAATAAACCCCGTTTTTTCAAGAAACTGGTGCAGCTGGCTTTCCTTGGTTTGTGGTTTTGCTTTGCCTGGAGGTTTGCCCCTTCTATAACTTAGCAGTGGGGCTAGGAAGGGGGCACAGACTGGGCCCTGTGTTTTACAGCACGCCTCCGCCTCCCTTTGTTGAAGGTTTGCTGAGCTTTGAGGGTATGGGGTGGAAATTTTCTGCAGAGAAACCTGTACTCCTGCTATATGCAAAGACTGCCGGTATGTTAGTTGTGGAATGAATGGCAGAAGGCTGGCTTTGCCACCCTGTGTGACCTCAGAGGTTCTCAGAGCCCAATGTTCAAGGGGCTTCCAGTCTTCCCTGCCTGGCCTATGATGTCTGTTCCTTTGGGGGTGCCAAAGTGATGAAGACGGGCACAAAGCACATGACAGACCAGCACCTGGATTTACACGAGTTCTTTTATTTGAGTGTGCCAGGCTCATTAACCACAAGTCCTAGTCAACACCTACTTAGGGTCGGTGTGAGAATGCATTGCCTGCTTGGAGAGGGACACACAGGGTGATGGGTTCCATCACAGGATGGGGGGGTTTCACCTGAATTAGACACATGCTCTGGCTTCGGAGGGCCGTTAAGGGGAAGTGGGTATCAATATTGACCAATGTAACAGGAAGTCACCAGTAAGTCTTGTTACCTTAGTGCTAGTTGCACCTCTGGTGCCCTGAAAAGAGGGAAAGGTGGGGTCTCCTGATGTTCCATTGCCAAAAAGGAGTTGGGTCTTTCTAAACCGTGAGTTTCGTCATTGGGAAGATTTCTTTTTGGGAGACAGGGGTGTTGCTGTTTTGAGGCTCAGTCACCTTTGGTCCTTGTGTTCAGTAGGTCCTTTGGGGTGGGAGAGTAAACTGGATGTCCCCTTTAACTCCATGAGGCTTCTCCCAAATACAGGTCTATAGCAGACACTGTCCAGGCCAGGGCAGTGCCTGAGGCTAGGAAGACCTACCTGTACCCTCAGGACTTCCTACTTCCTGGCCCGCAGGCACTCA
>NW_006160128.1:1323686-1324703 GCF_000334495.1 Tupaia belangeri chinensis
GAATCTACTGGGAGGCAGGGGTGTTGGATAGACAAGAAAGGACTATTTTTCCCTGGCAGGGGCTGGGAAGGAGGAGGGAAAGTAGCTCTGAGACTGGAGTAACCTAGGCCTCTTGTCCTTCGGAGGGAACGATATAGAGTGTGCATGCGTGCATGTGGGGGAGGGGTGGTGGTGATGGCATGTGATCTTCCTCTAAGGAAAAGCAAAACACAGTCAATTGCTCTTGAGCTCATTTCTTGCAAGCATACGTGAGCGTATGGCAGGTGTCTTTCTAGAACATACCCTCTCAAGGTGATATTGGTTGTGCTTAGAGGGACCTAAGCATGCTTGGTCAGCCCTTGGCCAGCCCTGGACTTCTTCCACGGGAGTCAGTGCCTTGATGTAGAGACATGGACTCAGAGAGCCTGGAGGCCGGGGGTTGGCTGTAAAAGCAGGGGGAGGTTCCTTATCGCCAGGGAAAGCTCTCTGTCCCCAGGCCTCAACCTTTGACCTCTCCTAAGTGTCTCCTTGGGCAACTCACCCAGCTGGCATTCGGACCACGCAGGCCCATGTGGTGGCCACAAGTACCTGATTTCTTACCATGTGACTTTTTAAAAAAAAAGAATTATTGAACTTTATGTAGTTATTAATTTATGCTAATCTGACCAGAGAGGGGCAGAGAGTGAGAGCAAGGGAGAGAGAGAGAGAGAAAGAGAGGGAGGATAGAGAAAGCAAGAAAGCAAGCTGCCAGGTCCAGGACTTGAACCACGATTGGCCATATGAAAGTCCAGTGCCCCTAACCACCACGCCACCTGCCAGTCCCACCATCTGGTTTTGAAAGGTAAAAGAGATAGGACCAAAGTTAATTGTGGAAGGAAATGGTCCTTTCAGACCTATTCTTTTCTTTTCTTTCTTTTTTTTTTTTTTTGGAGAGGTTTTTGCTATAGGGTAAGTGTGCTCGCCAGAAAGACAGAGAGAGACAGACAGACAGAAAGCGAGAAATCACCCCCCCCCCCAGGGGGGATGGCCACACTGCAA
>NW_006160128.1:1324905-1376524 GCF_000334495.1 Tupaia belangeri chinensis
TTTGGAGAGATTTTTGCTATAGGGCACGTGCGCTCGCCAGACAGAGAGAGACAGAGAGACAGAAAGTGAGAAATCACCCCCCAGGGAGGATGACCATGCCACAATCCCTTCTCTTCCATTCTCCTCTCAGGATCTTGGGCACACACGCACACCCACCCGGCGTGAGTTTAAGCCACCAGGTCCGGGACTTGAACCATGGTCGAACATTCATTTATCTTAATTTGACCAGAGAAAGACAGACACATAAAGAGAAAGTGAGAAAGCAAGCTACCAGGCCCAGGACTCGAACCATGGTCAGTCATGTGGGAATGTCTAGCACCTTAAGCACCACACCACCTGCTGGCCCCCTCAGGCCTATTATTTTCCAGAATATCAGGAGATGATGAAGCCTCAGAGCAATAGTCCTGGGCTCCTGGCTGGCAGGGAGACTAGAGAGGTGTGAGTCCAGAGCTGACAGGAACCTTTTCTCTGAATCCTCTACAGCTGGGAGGGCAGGAACCACGTAATGGGAACTAAAGGTGAGGCTTACACAAAAAAAGGGCAGGAAAGACCAGGCTGTGTGTGTGTGTGTGTGTGTGTGTGTATGTGTTTGTTTTAGAATTAATTAATTCATTCATTCATTTTAATTTGACCAGAGAGAGAGAGAGGGAAAGTGAGAAAGCAAGCCACTAGGTCCAGGACCTGAACCATGGTCTACCATAGGGGAGTGTCTAGCTCTTTAACCACCACGCCACCTACTGGTCCCCAGGCCTCGTTTTGTCAGTCAGTTTCCTGAGACACAAGGCCTTCTTCCCCATGCCTTGCCCTGGATGCTGGGGCTTATCTGGTCTGGGCCTGCACAAAGTCTGCTCTGGGTGGGCAGGGCCTCTGTTGCCCTGCAACTCATGGTCTGCCTATTAGTTGAAGTACTACCTTTGGAGCAGATGAAAGAAATGAGCTATTTTGGTCACTGAGCAATGATTTGGCCTTCCCTGGCTAGGAAGCCTATTGTCCCAGAGGAAGGTTGGGAGCCTGCTATCCCTCAGTGGCACTCTGGTGAAAGGAGGGCCTTTGAAAGCCAACAGAGAATGTGGCCCAGACTTCCAGGGGTCTTTGTAGTCAGCGGGATCATGCAGCGCCTCTTACTGATGGAGCAGAGAGGGTCATGCCAGGAGGAAGGAGCCATGTATAAAGAAAGGTACTGGTGCCTGTGGACCGGGGCTCAGATCCCAACTTCCCTTATACCAGCTTGTGCTTTGGGCAAATGATTCAGCCTTGTGTTTTTCAGCTCTACTTCAAGGGGTTACTGTGGGGGTCAAGTGAACCATGAGTAATGACAGCTGGGTAGTCTTCTAAGAACTTCAGGTGTATTAACTCATTGATGCTCATAGTGACCCCTCAGAGGCAGTTCTGTACTACCCTCATTCTATGTATGGAGAAACTGGGGTGCAGAGAAGTTCATTAACTCGTCACCCTATGAGAAGGTGTAAGGATTTGACTCTAGGACGGGTAGCCGGGTCATCACTTTTCCCACTGGGCTGTAGTGTAGTGTCGTAGGCTGATACACCCACAGTACTCGGCACTATCCCTCGCACACAGTAACTCCAAGGACTGGGGTTCGCTTCGGGCTCTCTTGGCCTTTTGTGGAAATTGCAGAAGCACCCAGGCAGCTGGATTAGATGACTCTGCCCCCCCCCACACACACACACACACTGCGTGTCATGATCTCATGTCCCATGAGGCCCTGGATTGGTGCGTTTGGAGGAGGGTACTTGGGAGGAGAGGGCAGGCCATCCCCTTGGACTTTCCCCTCCTCTGCCTGCTATGAGGTAGCTTTGGTTAATGATTGACAGGCCAAAGGGTGCCCCAGGGCTGCCTCAAGGGAGTTGGCCTCGTGCCCTTCTTTCCCTTGGGTCTCCCACCCCTGCACGTAGCCAACCATTTAATCATGTCTGGCTAAACCAACTGGAATGCTACCTGCGGTCAGAGGGGGAGGGGGTCAGCCAGGCTGCTTGCGCCCTCCTCGCTGCCTTGGGCATGGCCCTTGGAAGGTCTGTCGCTGGCCTGCCGGGCAGCAAGCGGGGATTCGGAGAGCTGGGAGAGCTGAGAAGGGCCAAACCCTGGTCTTTTTCTGAGGTCAGGTCCACACTGGGGGTCCAGCTTCTTGGTGGGCCAAGCTTGGGTTACAGAGAAACTTGGCCTGAGGGTCTAGAATGCCTTTTGGAGGAGCCCTCCAACAGTTAATCCGAGATACTGTCGTGAGAAACTAGTTTCTGGGGAGTCAGGGCAGGGGCTGCCCAGCTGTTGGTCACTGGATGAGATTGCCTCATCCTCATTTAGGTTATTTGCAGTTATTTCGAAATGTTGGCAAAGCCAGGGTCTCAAAGTACAGGGCTGTGAGGAATGACCGTACCTGTATTATCAGCTTGGGGTACATTGAAAATAAATATTGGCAATGGCCAAACCCATGGCAATTTTCTCACCACCTGAAGTGAGTTAGGTAGCTGCCCCAACTCCTAATCCTATCTCAGGGAGAAGGAGCTCAAACAGATGGGGTAGAGTTCAATTCTGCTGATCCCAGTACTCCAGGGGTAGGGGGAGGGGCTCTACTGCCCAGAGAAAGGAGCTGGTTTTGGAGTCAGAGGGACCTGGTTCAAGTTGTTGCTTGGCCTCAAGTTACAAACTTTGTGAGCAACTTAGGGCACAGTTTCCTCATCTGCAAAATAGGATGATGATGATGACAGAAACTAGACCTAGTTCAACAGAACGTCCAACTGTGGCATAGTCACACAGTGGAATACTATACAGCCACATAATATGACAAATGACTGATATCCGACAACGTGGATGAAATGCAAATCCAGGTTGAATGAAAGAAACCAGCCACAAAAGAAAACATACCAAGGAACTTTAGGAAATTCATGGGCGTCAGCTGGTAGTGTGGTGGTTAAGGTGGCTAGATCTCACACAGCTGACTGTGTGGTTCAAGTCCTGGACCTAGAGGCTTGAAAAACACACTGAGCACATGTGCATGCATGCCCCAAATCCCAAAAGGTAGAGAAATGGAGGGGAAGGAAATGTGGCATGATTATGCCTCGTGGTGTGTATGTGTGTGTGTGTGTGTGTGTGTGTGTGTGTGTGTGATTTCTTGTTCTCGCTCTCTCTCTCAGTCTTACTCTCTCTGTCTCTCTCCAGCAAGTGATGCATCCTATAGCAAAATGTTTTAAAAAGAAGAAGTTCATGGAAAATGGAATTAAAATGTTAGTTTATTTCGGTACAAAACATTTTTGAAATCCATATATAGATTTTTTTTTTATAATAGATATTTCCTGTGAACTATTTGAAGGCCCACCATACTATCAACACACGAATACATTTGTATAAAGTTCAAAACAGGCAAGACTGATCTATGATGGCAGAGATTCGATTAGAAGATAGAACAGACACATAAAAGTTCATTGAGCTACTCAGATTTGCGCACTTTGCTGTATAGAAGTTACAACTCAAAACCAAAAATCTATAGAGTTGATGTGAGTGTTAAATAATACTTTGAAGGAAAAAAAAAGAAAGAAATTCAGCCCCTGACTTGTTACAAGTGCTTCATAAATGGTGACTGGTTTCTGTAACGGCAATCCCAGGAGGATGCTAGCACTATTCTGGTCCCCTTTTTAGAGAAGGAAGGACGGGACTCAGAACAGGTGAGTGACTTGTCCAGGAGTGGGATTGGAATCCTAGTGGAATGCCTCTCATGCCCGCATCGCTCCCTGCGACCCTGTGCCCTCGGTCAGAAGTGTTGCCCCTGTAGAAAACCTAAATCTACAGTAATCCAGGCACGAACGAGTTGACTAATTAATAAACACGATCATCCACCTTAGGAAAATGTTTTCTCTGCACATGCTAAATAAATCTCCTGAAGCTAGTTGGCACCACCCATGCTTCGTAGGCGGTAAAGGGAGGCCAAGGTGGGGGCTAGTGGGGTTCTAAGAGGCTGTCCAGGTGAGAGCCCGGGCTGTTAGCAGGCCAACATCAAGGAGCCGCTGCCCTGGGAACCACGCACACAGCCTGTTTGCCTGCCTGGTTGGTCCCATCCCTCCCTAGGGTGGATAGGGGTATGAGGCCTCCAAGGGGCCTGGCTGGCTCAGGAGGACCTTGGGGATGGCCCGCCAGGCTGAGACGGCCTCCTCTGGCCCTCAGGCTCAAGGGTGCACGGAAGTCTCAAGTGGCCCTCACAGCCCCCCTCTTTGGGAGGCCGTGCCAGCAGCAGGGCTTAGAAAATCTTCCTAGATCCTGACAGTGAGATGCCCAGCTCAGCTGGTAAATACTGTCATCCCACGGCTCTGGGGACAGATTCTTAAGGGGCTGCCCTCCTTCGTGAGTGTGTGGAAGCAGCACACACGCAGCTGGCTCAGCTTCAGAGCTCCAGGATGGGCCCAAGACCTGGGGTCAGGCAGGAGGGCAGAATTTAAAGAAGTGCTCACCCTCAGGGTTATGCAAGCAAGGTCTTAGATTTTGCAGGAAGGCACCTCCTTTGCCTTACTCTCATTCCAGCCCTGTTAGGCAGTGCTAGATTTGTGACCCTGTCTAGCCACTTACAGGCTGTGTGATCTTGAGCACATTACTTAACCTCTCTGAGACTTGTTTTTCTTCTCTAAGCACAGGGCACAGGAAGCGTAATCACCTTGCCCCACTGTGGGCTGTGGTGAGGGTCAGATGAGAGGGAGAGGAGGGAGCTCTGGAAATGCAGAGACTCTGGACAGGAGGTGGTGGAGAGCATCACGTTTTGTCACTCTGAGGGTGCTACCCTTCCTAGTCATGCCCCAGGAGCTCGGATTGTGCAGGGACCTTCCAGGGCCGAGCTGGTTTCCTCTAATCAGTCACCAGCTTGTCGTCTACCTGAAACGTGTGGCCTCGAAGCCTGCTCTGGAAGGCACCACGGGGGTTGCTGGAGTTGGCGTTCCCTCTCTCGGTCCTTTTCTCAGCAATACCGTTCATAGCTATTACATTGCACTCCGCAGTCTCCTTCCACTCCAGGAAGCTGTTTATCCCTGCGAATGCAGAGGTTAAAGGGGGGTAAGGGGAAGGGCAGGCTGTCAGAGCTCCCGCAGAAGCCAGTGAGGGAAGAGGAGGAAAGTACCCCAAACCCGTCCAGCCCCTGCCCAATCCTTCCCAGTTGCCTCAAACTGAGGAAGGAGGAGAGGGTCCCTGGGACTTTGTTAATTGGCTCAGGAAGGCCCTTCACCTCAGGTTTCTTTCTCCCCCAGTTACTGACCATGTCACTGCCCTGCCTAGAGCACTGAGGTGTGGGGGCAGCTGGCTCTTGGCTGAGTCAGACTTTGGGACCTAGGTAAAAGCTGGAACATTGGAATGCTGGCTTCTGTGCTGAGTCAGACTTTGGGACCTAGGTAAAAGCTGGAATGCTGGAATGCTGGCTTCTGTGCTGTGCATGACCTTTGCTTCTCTCTCTGCATCCTGCAGCTGCTGGCTGGGTCTGGAGAAGAAACTGTATCTTCGTGCACAGTGGATGGCACCTGCTACCCAGAGAAAGCACATTGATCCTGGATGGTGTGTGGTCAGACCTTCTGGGAAGATTTCTGAGGTACCAGTCCAAATGAAAAGAAGGCTAGGGACGTGAGCTTTCTCTTTGTGAACACATGTGACATATCATGGAGGATTGGAGGTCCATCCCAACATATGCAAGGTCTTCAGAAAATTCATGAATGGCCCAGTTGTGGCCTACTGGTTAAAGCAGTTGGATCCCAAAGGGACATAAAGAGAGAGAGGGAGAGGAGGAAGCACTCATCTGGGGAGTGGTCACGCTGTGGTCCCTTCTCCATCCTGTTGGGATTTGGGACACAAAACCATACACATCTGGTGAGTTTTTCAAGCTGCTGGGGCTGGGATTTGAACCACTGTTGACCCTGTGGGATCCAAATCCATTAACCACTAGGCTATGAGGCCAGCCCCCATGACTATCTTAGAAAGCAAGATGCACAGAGCCATTTTTCTTTGTCATGCTTCACAGTGGGGGCCGTGGAGCCAGCAGTGCCATGCCGTAAAACCCCTACTGGCGTTGCCAGCGGATGAGAGTCGGTGTGTCTTGTTAATGATGTCAGGTGACTCACACAGACAGGTCCAGGACTCTAGCAGTTGGCTGTCTGAACCTCCTTTGAAGTGGTGGCTTTAAACACTTTTATGAACTGTAGGTTGAATGAGAACATGTAACTCATCCCCTTGGTATGCTGTATTTTCCCAAATGCGCTATTTCAAATGAAAACACTGAAGCAACTGTTTTATTTGAGGACTGTGCTTTTGCAGTCGGACATGCTGCTTACCCTCTATTAGCTGACTGGCTTCTGTGACACAGAATCTGCCCAGGAATACTCCTAGAGAGGTAGATTTTGGCTCAGTCCAGGGAAGACCTTTTTAACAAGCTGAGCTGGCCTTTGTTGGTAATGAATGTCCTGTTGTTGATAATGTTTAAACGAAAGCTAGGTGTAACCCCTACCCCCAAGTCCTGCGTGCCCACCCCCAGGCTGGCACTGTGGAATGATTCTCTGACATTCTATTCAAAGCAGCTCCTTTTTCCTCACTCTGCCCTCCCATCTTGATTTACTATAAGTACTTAGCACTCTCGGAAAGAGCCATAGCCACTGAATTCTTTACACATCTGTCACCTCACCAAATTTGAAGGTGAATCTGGCAAAGTGGGTGTCTGGACTCATCCTTCTGTCTCCAGGATTGAGACGGATGCTTGGTGCTTAGCAGACACATAGCACATACCGAATGGATGACATGTTGCTATTGCTATAGGCTTCACAGCTTCTAAGAGCCCATCATTCTAAGAGATTAGGCCCTTAAAAAGCCGGGCGATGGCTGTTGAAGAGAGCTGTGGCACCCTGTAGTTACAAGTAGTAAAGTGAGCTGGATAGACCCACGGGCTGTATATCCTGGGGTGTATGTCCTTGGGGCTCAGTTGCTTCATCTGTAGAAGGAGAGAATTGGATGCAGTTATCTTGAAGGCTTTCTGCATCTGGACTACCTGTGCATCAAGCACTCTGTACCCTCTCTGTTCTCAAGCTGTTTGTTCAGCTTTCTCTTATTAGGGGTTCTAGGCCTATTAAAACAGAAAAGGGGACCAGCAGTTGGCATAATGGCTATGTCTCTGGACTCCCATGTAGTTGACCGTGGTTCAAGTCTCAGACCCAGTGGCTTAAACTCACGCCAGGTGCGTATGCGTGCGGGCCAAGATCCTGAGAGGAGAATGGAGGAGAAGGGATTGCAGTGTGGCCATCCCCCTGGGGGCCGATTCTAGGTTTCTGTCTCTCTGGCAAGCACACATGCCCTATAGCAAAATCCTCTCAAAAAGGAAAAAAAAACCAAAAAACAAAAAACAAAACCAGATAAGAAAAATAGCCTTGGGAAGCAGAGTAAATACAAGAGCAAATGAATTATTGTGTTCCACATAACAAATTAAGAGGTCAAGGGAACTATTCAACCAAACACTTATCAAGTTTAATACAGATACTGGACATATATTAACTATTGAAGATGTTCTGTTTGTTTTAAAAATGTTTTTCTTCCTCTGTGAGAGAGAGAGAGGCATTTCCAACAATGTCTTGATGTTGTGATCCATCCCCAGCTTCAACCAGCCCTGGATCCTGGGTGTGCACATGCCTGACATGGTCAGAGAAGTCTCCAGACTCGAACCTGCAATCTTCCCAAGTGGATAAGCCTTGCAGAGCATTGTCTTACTACTGTGTGACTGTCTGGCTCCACCCTTGAGGATATTTTTTTCCTGATCTACTTTAGTCACGTCACAGTGCACTCACCTTCTAATTTTTTGATTAAAAATATACTTTATAAGTAGAGGCAGGGGCTGGCTTTGTGCTGCAGCAGTAACGTGCTTCCCAAGAGAAGCCGGATCCTACGGGGTGACCGTGATTCAAACCCCTGGGTCAGTCTCAGACACACCCGGGTGCAATAGTAAGTGCCCAAGACCTGACGGGCTGAGAGACTGGGGGAAGGGACTCTTGGTGTGACGAACCCCGTGGAAGGTGCTCATCTCTGTCTCTCTCTGTGTCACTCTCACGTGTGCAGGCATGTATTCTAACTCAAATAAAGTAAAGCAAAATAAAATAAACAGAGGCCGTTCATACTTCCTTCTTCTTCTATAGCCTCTCCAGGAAATGAGTCCATTTTTCCCTTGAGAAAATTAAAAATAAGCTGCTTTTTTTTTTTTTTTTTTTTTGAGAGAGGTTTTTGCTATAGGGCATGTGCTCTGACTGAAGAGACAGAGAGAGCCAGAAAGTGAGAAATCACCCCCCATGGGGATGGCCACACCACAATTCCTTCTCCTCCAGTCTCCTCTTGGGATTTTAGAAACACACACACATGTATGTGCCTGACATGAGTTTTAAGTCACCTGGTTCAGGGCGCGTGCACTCACCAGAAAAACAGAGAGAGACACACAGAGATAGAAAGCGAGAAATCACCCCCCAGGGGGGATGGCCACGCCGCAATCCCTTCTCCTCCAGTCTCCTCTCGGGATCTTGGGCACGCATGCATGCACACGTGCCCGGTGTGAGTTTAAGGCGCCAGGTCCGGGATGCGAACCGCGGTCGACTTCATGGGAGTCCAGCGACATAGCCCTTACGCTAACTGCTGGTCCCTCTAAGCTGCTCTTAATGACAACATGAAAACAACCTCTGATGCAGGAGAGCACTGCATAACTGGTGCACGCCAATGTGGAAGGCACAGAAGTGGCTAAGCTTTTTGTCATTAAGTAGGTATTCCTTTTCTGCAAGTGTCTGAAAGAGAGTTCTCTTTCTCTCTTTTAAACAATTAACTGGGGCGTGGGGGGGGAGGCAACAGGTGGCATGGTGGTTAGAGGTGCTGGACTTCCACGTGGCCAACCACGGTTTGAGTCCTGGACCTCGTGACTTGCTTTCTCTCTTTCTCTCTTTCTCTCTGGTCAAATTAAAACAAATAAAGATAAATAAAATAATTTAAAATTTTAACTAAAGGCAGTGTGTGCTTGCTGGAGAGAAAGAGGAAGAGAGAGAGAAAAAGTGAGAAAGCATTCCTCAGGGGGATGATCATACTGCAGTCCCTTCTCCATTCTCCTCTTGGGACTTTGGCTGTGTTTTCCAAGCCGCTGGCTCCAAGACTGAATTGTTCAGTTGGCCATGTGGGATCCAGTGCCACCTTGCCACCAGCTGGCCCCAAGAGTTTCTCTTTGGTATCCTGCAGTATTCTTTAAATGCCACCCACAAGAGCAACAGGTTCTGGATGACCTCAGTGATGAACCAGTCAGCATGCAGATTGGATACTAACGCAGTGTAAAAGGCGCCATAGGGTTCACCGAGACCTGGGATGTGCTCCTCATTCATAAAGAGTTTACGTTTTAGTTGGGGAGACAAGACGCAAACGAATGAGCCATCAGTTAACCAGTTCAGATTTGGTCCTCTGGATGTAGCATTAGATACTGATACAATAAAACATTAACTTGAGAGCGGAAAATCAGAGGGTGGTACAGCTTGTGACACTCTGCTAACTGGGTGGACACTTAGTGCCAAAGAGCCAGAGGAGGAGAGAGCCAGCGTCTGTCAGTTGCACGGCTGTAGCTCCAGGGGAAGCCTGCTTACTGCCTGTCAGGGGAAGCCTGCTTACCGTCCTGAGCCGCAAAGGTTCGAGGGATAGAAGCATGAATGGCGTCCAGAGCTGTGTATGGTGGTGACCTGCATCATGAAGGACTCAGAAACCCAGAGATGGGACAGAGAAGTGTCAAGGTCACTGCCCACAGGTTGGAACCAGCTCACAGACCCAAAGATCTCTGCTCTGCACACCGTTTCTAAACACATCTCTCCTATTGCTCTAGGGGTGAGGAGGAAAGACAGAGGAAAGCGTGGGGCAAGCTGTGCTGTCCCCACCTGTCCTTTTCACCCTGCCCAGATCTGGCAGAAGGCGCCATGTGAGCTCCCAGCAGGAGGTGGTACTCAGAGAAACCAGTTCTGCAGAGAGCCCAGCCCCTGAGGGCTCAGGGGGTGTCTGCCCAACACTTGCCTTTAGAGATGCTTAGTGAGTGTCAGACGGCTGCCCTCACTGCTGGGCACTGGGACACAGCAGGGATGAAGCAGACCAAAGCCCTTGCTCTCATGTAGCTTACAGTCTGGGGGAGACACCACACGCACGCACACACATATATGCACCTGTACACACACGCACACACACGCACACACACACGTACATACACCTGTACACACACACACCCCCCCCCCACACACACACACACCATCTACATATCACTCAAGGCCACGGGCATGAATATTTTCAGTTGTTGGGGTCTTTTCTCACCAACTAAAATGTGCCTCAGCACAGGGGGAGCAAAGCGAACCTGGGTTCTGGAGTCAGGCAGGCCTGCATTCAAATCCTGTCCTGATGAGGAGCTGGATTGGAAAGTGAAACAAAAAGCAGTAATTGTTTACAAAGCCAGAGTTGGGGGCAGGGGGGAGTTGTCCTTCCAACCATGTGATGGACTGTCCTGGGTTGTTCGTGGTCGAGGCAGGGGGAGTGAGTTACTGTGAGTTGTCTATGCAGCTGGTTCCCTGACTGGGGAGAGAGAAAGAAGTGAAACCCAGCAGTGGGCTTGATGACAGCAGGGGTTTGGGATAGTAGCCCTGTGTCTGGTGCCCACCTGCCTTGATCACTTAGAAGTAAACCCTGAAGTAAGAATTTGAGTGCGAATCATTCGAGAAGTAATTCCAGGAAGCACCAATAGGTGTGCAGGGAAGTGAACGTGAGGTGGGAAGGCAGCCAATGAAAAGTTTGCTGTCGAGTTAGTTCTCTCTCTGGGTAGCTGGGACGACCTGAGAGCCTGTGATGGACACATACCTCAGAAATAGCACACCCAAGGGGCGAGGGAGCTGGGGTATTTACACTCTGACTTCCTTAGTCGTGGGTTGAGGTGCTTGGCACTTCTGGCCTGTTGTGAGGTGGCCACAGAAAGCCCACAGACGTAGACAGGTACTGAAACTGGCAGCTGGAATCAGATAGGTATGCACCAACATGGGGAGGGTGAAGGGACCTGGTGGGGCACCAGCTGTATCTGTGGCTCCTCTTCTGTCCATTCTGGCTGGGTGTCATGACTCGAGCTCACGCCGCTTTGCAGGGTACTACACTGCCCAGTGTCAACTAGCTTTTGCCAAGTAACAAACCACCCCCGAAATCAGTGCTTAAAATAACAATTGTATTTAGCTCACAATTTGGTGGGTGGGCCATTTAAGCTGGCCTTAGCTGCATGGCGTTTCTCATCTCAGCTGGTTTACTTGTGCATCTGTGGTCAGCTGGCAGGAAAGGTGAGGGCTGGCTGGTCTAAGAGGGTCTTGGCTGGGACAGCTTATCTCTCTGCTGCTCTCATGGTCGCTCATCCTCCAGCAGGCTAGCTGGAACCCAGCGGGCTCCTGGAGCTCGTTCTAATGTAGCAGCAGCACTCCAGGAGAATGAGTGTGGCAGGCAGGGGCTCTGGGGTAGGTTTGGTACTGCCACAAGACTGCTACTGCTTCCATCACATTCTACTCCAAGTCACAAGGTCAGCTCACATTGAAGACAGGAGGTGGGGGATAGACTCTTCTCCATGAGGGCTGCTACAAAGTGACATTTAGGATAGACACAGAAAAAGAAACATTTGCAGCCATTTTTGCAAATCAATTACCACATGCTCCTGCCCTTAGGTGTCTTGTGATCTGGTGGACATCAAAACCAGTGTTTGTTCTGTTATTTTAGACATAGCAGGAGTCCAAAGCTGTCTGGCTGGAGTGTGGGAAAGTCTCTCTCACTCGATCTCCTCCACGATGCGTTCTGTTAAGTGTTGTCCTTTCCTGTGGTCATCTTTAAGATAGCAATTATTTGTGAGAGGTAGCACAGTGAAGTTTCTACTTAGGAGGCAGTGATTCTGCGTGGGTGGGGAAAACAGAAGAGAGTCAAGTGGCTTCGGAGAAAGGAGACATTGTGGACATCTGCTTTTCCTTGTGGCCAGTGTATGAGCCTTTTCTCTGTGTTCGGGGAACTCCTGCCTTCTCAGTCCTGACGGGCAGGAGTGGCGCCGACACTGCAGATGATTCCATATGGTCTCTTTGCAGCCTCCTTTTGCAGCGGGTATGGGTGTATGACCTGGGCTTTGCCAAGCAGACATGCCCGTCTCCAGACGGAATCAGGAGCCACTGAAGCAAAGTAGTGGAGACAAAATAAACTCTCTGGAGGTGGCGTGGGTTCCTGGGACAATGGCGGCTGTAGTTCTAGACGCTGAGTCTGGGGTTCAGAGATAGTGTTGGTGGCACAGCCATAGTGCCCTGTGGCCTTAGTAATGGGGCTCATATTAGATAAATTCTATGTTGGAGGGGAATTGGTTCCAACTGCAGAGTCCCCAACTTGGTTTGCTAACTTTCCCAGAGACTATGTGATGTGTGCAGTATCCTCTTCTTTTTTTTTTTTTTTTTAAAGAGAGATTTTTGCTATAGGGTGCCTGCGCTCGCTTGAGAGACAGAGAGATAGAAAGCAAGAAATCACCCCCTCACCACCACCACCAAGCGGGGATGGCCATGCCACAGTCCCTTCTCCTCCAGTCTCCTCCCAGGATTCTGAGCATACACGCACACACCCCCGGCGTGAATTCTAAGCTGCTGTGTCCAGCAATGTAACCATTTTGTCATCTGCTGGTCCCAGTGCCATATCCTTTTGATGAATTTCCACTCTGTTTCAATCAGCCAGTCTTTACTTCTGTTGTTTGCAAGTAAGAACCCTAACGTATAGTGTGCGTGCGTGTGTGTGTGTGTGTGGTGTGTGTGTGAGGGACAGGAGGAAGGTTCTCGAGGGATAAAATGGTCCTGCTTTATTGTTTTGCCTGATGTTGGCCCCGCTGAGGATTTTAAAGAAGCCTGGGTCACTGTCTTTGAAAGCACGTGCTATTTTAATAGTTTTTTTAAAAAATATTTTTACAAAGAAATTTTATTAACATAATTGCTAGCAATGTGATCTTTTCATACATGAATATAGTGTGTAATGTGTTAAATTAGTATGTCCATCATCTCAGCCATTTGTAGCATTATGTACAGTAATTTTTTTTTTTTTTACATTTTCTTTTTGGAGAGGTTTTTGTTTTGCTATAGGGCGCGTGCGCTCGCCAGACAGAGAGAGACAGAGAGACAGAAAGAGAGAAATCACCCCCCAGGGAGGACGGCCATGCCCCAATCCCTTCTCCTCCATTCTCCTCTCGGGATCTTGGGCACGCACGCACACGCGCCTGGCGTGAATTTTAAGCTACTGGGTCCGGGACGCGAACTGTGGTTGACTACGTGGGAGTCCAGCGACATAGCCATTACGCTAACTGCTGGTTCCCAACAGAAATTTTTTTTTAGATTGTAAAGAGACTTTACCCAGCATGATACACACCTCAGTCCAGCCCAGCTGAGAATACTATACACATCCTCATCAACAAATAATAAACCATATCTGTGTCCCACAAATGTCTTATCTCTCTATTTTCCCCCTGTATTTCCTTCCCTATGCTCTTCCCCTCCTATACTCTTTCCACTTTGTCTGTTTTTTTTTTTTTTTTTTTTTTTTTAAAGAGAATTTCAGAGGATAAAATGTTCATTACTCTAAGAATCTGGCTGGATGATTGAGAGAGAACTCTCTGAGAGAGGGGGTGTGACGGGAGCTACAGGGATGTTGTAGTCTTCCATTTTGGAGTTATGAGGAGAGACCTAAGGGTCTTAGGACCCTTGATACAACAGGAGAGGTGGCTGTAGGGAGAGAGGGAGAAACATCCCACAGGGTCTTCAGACCATAACCCACCCCCACCCAACCTCAGCTTGTCTGGCATGTACAAGGAGGCCCCAGGATAAGAACCTGGGATCTTCCCATGTGGGTCTGGTTGTGTTACCCTTGCACCATGGTCTGGCCCCAACAGGAGATATTTTTATAAAAAGAACACAGGTAAGTGTATTACATGGTATATGACCACATTCCCGGTGTGAATTTCAAGCTGTTGGGTCTGGGATTTGAACCTGGGAGTTGGCCATGTGGGATCCAGCACCTTAAACCTCCATGCCACCTGCTGGCCTGGAAGTAAAATCTTTTAATTCCAAATCTGATACTCTTATTATAATATCACATCATTAATCTGGAAACTGCTTAAAGATTGCATTAAAAGGAAATGACTTAGAGGAGAGATTTGAGAGTCATTCTTATCCAAGGGGTCTTCAAAAAACTTATAGAAAATGTGTATTATGAAAAAACTATGCATGGATTTCAAACATTTTTTGCACCAAAAATAAACTCATACTGTAATTCATTTTTTTCACAGACTCTTTGAAGTCCCCTCATACACTTATACTTTTTTTCTTTCTTTCATAAGTGAAGGATACAGAGAAAGAGGAGGGGAGAGGAGTGGAAAAGAGAGTGAGTGAGAGATATGGGCACCCCCAAAAGGTCTTGCTCTCTCTATTCATCCTCAGTTTCAACCAGCTCTGGATCACATACACGCATGCACCCGGCATCACCAGGGGCCTCTCTAGATGCTAACCCAGACCCTGCTGTGAGGGTTAGCCTTGCGGATCATTGCGTTACTGCTGCGCCACCACCCAGTCCTGCCTCCTACGCTTCTGATATTTTCTAGTCATCCTTTTCAAGACATCACCCCAGTTCCTCTTCCTTGTATCCTCAACAAGGGAAATCATATCATGCCTTCCATCCCACTCATCCTTCTCCTTCCCCTGATAAGATATGGCTAGTGTCTTAGCCTCCTCCCTCCTCAAATCACCACCTCTGGGGGTGTTGGTACACAGTGGGGTGCCAAGGAGGTTGGGATGCCACAGGATCAACAGATACAATTTTACCGTAAGAGTTGTTGAGAGAGAAAAATCTTACAATATCTATGTATTACATAGCAAAAAGTACATTTCTTTTTTTAAATTTTTAAAGAATTATTTTATTTAACTTTATTTATTTATTTATTTCATTTTAGTTTGACCAGAGAAGGACAGAGAGAGAGAAAGAAAGTGAGAAAGTAAACCGCCAGGTTCGGGACATGAACCGTGGTTGACCATGTGAGTCCAGTGCCCTTAACCACTACACCACCTGCTGGCCCCACAAAAGTATGTTTTAAAGGCTAGTGTTGGACCAGCAGGTGGAGTAGTGGTTAAGGCGCTGGACTCCCACATGGCTGACCACAGTTCGTGTCCTGGACCGGAGTCTTGCTTTCTCACTTTCCCTCTCTCTCTCTCTGGTGAGTGCATGTGCCCTATAGTGAATCAAAATTAATTAAATGAAATTAAAGAAATAATTATTAATTTTAAGAGACAAGCTTTTTTAAAAAGAATATTTCATTTTATTTATCATTATTATTATTTTTAAAATTTTGCTGTAGGGTATGCGTGTACACCTGAGAACGATTCAGAGAGAGAGAGAGAAAGTGAGAAAGCAAGCAGCCAATTCTGGGACTCCAACTGTAGCCAACCATGTGGAGGTCCAGTTCTTTAACCACCATGCCCTACTGGCCCGACTATAAATAATAAGAAAATTAAAAAAAAAAGTTAAAAAAATATTTTATATTAATGAAAAGAGATTCTCGCTTGCAGCAGCTGCTTCCAAAGACAACCTGGATCTTCTGGAGATGGCTCAGTGTCTTCAGCAGGCAGTGGGGGTTACTTGCTGAAATATAATCCTTATTATCTGAAAGGCGCTCTGGGCATCTACCATATGTCCCAGGACAATGTACTGGGCTGTTGTTCGTTCTCATCTGTTAGGTGACTTTTCTTTACATCATTGTTCAGTTACACCTTCCTCAAAGCTTTTGCAGGAATAACAGCCAAGGGCCTGCTGTGTGTCCCGAGTGGGCTGGGCTGAGGTCGGGCAGGAAGCGCCAAGCGCACAGAGTTTAAGGAGACACCCAGCCGTGACAAGCCAGACCCTGAGAACGCACCTGGCCCACCGTGAGTGCCGTTGCCACCTGGGCCCTCCCTGACTAGGTGCTCCGCACACGTTTTCTCATACGATCACCTCAATAGTCTCGTTTCACAGATGGGCCAAATCTGAAGCACACGACAGTCAAGACACTTGCCAGGGTCGCACAGCTGGTCCCAGCACCCTGCTTGTAGACATGACATTATTGCCTTTGGTTTTACATTAGCTCTGAGAAATAATTGGTTTTATAGAGCATTGGTTTATGAGGGCTGGTTACTGAATGTCCAGGCATTTTGTGAGTCAATTGTTAGACACAGCCATGATTAAATATGAAATTGCACAAAAAGGTATAATTAACTAAATCAATTATATTAAAAGGAAATTTAGTAACTCCCTCAAACTCATCACTTCCTAATTCCATTTCTGTCGTGCTCCCTGTCCGAGGGGAAGGTAGAGTAGCTGCTATTTTGGAGCAAAAAATCCGTTGTCTGTACGGCGGGAAGAGACCAGCTCCTCCCTATCCCAGCCGGAAGCCAATTCTTCCGGTTATTCTCCAGGGCGGATACCATGTAGGAAACAGCCACTGAGGCCTCAAGGAAGAAAAACACCCACCACCCGTGGTTCCAACCTGGGCAACGAAAAGCTCCAGGCTTGACTTCTGTGAATCCTCTCTCTGCGCCCCAACACAAACAGGTTTTCTACTGGGATAACAGTCCTAGAGGGGTTTGATGAGAGAGGATTTTACCCCAAGGGTCAGGGGGTGACTGGTCAACAAGAGAGTGCGTGGCTTTGCACATTGGCTAGGCCCTGGTTTGGAGCTTGGCTCTGCCTCTTACAAACTAGATGGCCTTGGTCAAGGCTTTTAACTTCTCTGAGCCTCAGTTTTTCCATCTATAAAATGGGAGAAACCCACCCTATGGACCCTTAAGGAATTGTGATTTGAAAATCAACATGGGTGTGTATAAAGCCTTTCAAGATGAATTGTGGGAGGAATGGAATTAATGTTAAAGGCCGAATAGCAATAGCAGCTGTGCTCCTGGCACTGTGCTTGGCAGGGAGGAGTCCAACATGGATGAACAGGAGCCCTACTGCTGGGACCCTCTGCCAGAGAGGAGGGAGACAGATGGGAGAAGGTGAAGGCTGTGGTGGTGTGGAAGCCACGTGGGGACAGAAGGGAGTATAGGGGACGGGCAGGCTCTTGCTGAGCAAGTATTTCCTGAGAGCCACTTTGTGCTTGGGATATAATCTAGTCCCTCCCTTTCAGAAACAGCATCAACAGGCATGGGAAGTTCAATATAACACAAGCAAGAAAGCCCTCAGAGACTGAGGTAGAAGAAGTAGCAGAGCAAGGGATGCAACACTCGGCCTTATGAGAGGGATGGGCAGACAGGGAGGACCCTGTGTTTAGGTTTGCTACAGGGACCTGCAGGTGAGGGGCTTCTGGAAAGGCCTGAAGTTCTCCACTTTGTTTCAGCAAAGTGGAGGAGAGGGCAGGGGCAGCTGGTGGAGTTTGCCTTCTGTTGTCATAAAGGTGCCCGATGAGTCTTGTGGATCCTCCCCTGTCCCTACTTCTGCTGTGCTGTCTGCCCACCACTGCTTAGACCTGGGCTGAGGTACCAGCAGGCCTGTCTCTATGAGCCCCAAAGCCAAGCTGGGCCTAACTTGCCAGTGTGCCCAGTGGCATTCATCTGGTGTGCAGGGCTGTGCAGAGAATAAAGGCATAGGTGCTCACTTCAATCCTTTCTGGAGTGAGATTGGATAGACACTGGCCTTTGCCAATGTTCATCCTGTCCTGCTCTGGGGCTCCTCTCCATTGAGTCAGGTTGACTTTCCTGGATTAATGTAACAGTTTTAGGAGAGTTTAGGGATAGTGAAAGGCTGGTAAGTCAGAAAATGAGGCCCTCTCAAGACCCCCAGTCCAAGTCCGGCCCTTGGAAGGCTCTGGTAGGCAGGGGCCCTTGCTTTCTTCGGGATGAGGGCATGTTCCTCTGGCTCTCCCAGGCTTCTCTTTGTGAAGCAGATTTCTCCTACAGCACCTGTGTGAGCTGAGGCCAGTCAGAACCCTGAAGCTACACTGGGTGTGACAATGTGTCAGTGCTTGGGGAACACGGCCTCTGGCAGGGGTGCCATGCCATGATGACAACCCACTCAACGATGTTCCATGCCCGCATAACATTACAAGGGGACCTGTTTTTAAAATTAAAGGGTGTTTGGGGCTGGCAGATGGTGTGGTGGTTAAGGGAGCTGGACTATCACAGGGCCGACCACGGTTCGAGTCCCGGACCTGGTGACTTGCTTTCTTACTTTCGCTCTCTCTCTCTTGCTATGTCCCTCTCTGGCCAAATTAATATGAAATAAGTGAATAAGTAAATAAAGTTAAATATAGCAATTCTTTAAATAAATAAATAAAATTAGAGGGTGTAGAAAAGTGTACCTGGCAGGTGAAATGTTAGGTCCATGTGACAGCATGAGGCGAAGGCCTGGCCCCACAGTACAGCCTGTGAGAGCTGTATGCACAGGGAGCCAGATCCCACGCAGCTGACCGCAGTTCCAGTCCCTGCCTGGTGGCTTGAAAAGCAGGCTGGGCACACGTGTGTGTGTGTGTCTGTGTGTGCAAATCCTATTGAGACAGAGACGTGAAGGAAGGAGAATTGTGGTCTGACCATGCCCCTGGGAATCCTCTCTTTCTCTCTCTCTCTGTGAGCACGTTTGCCCTCTGGCAATCAAAGAAAAATCACATGGGGTGAGATGCTACCCAATACCACCCCCTTTGTCCATACCCGCCATGGTTACACCTGTGCCTATGTCTCCCTATCCCATCCACACCCAGGCTCGGTGTGTTTCCCCCACGGGACTTTTCATGTTATAGATCACACTACTCCTAGAGAAAAGAGCTCTTTTGGAAGAAACAGGCTGGAGCCTCCTCTGCCCCTTATGTAGGGGACATAGTCTGGGAAGGAAGAGGGGGAGAGTGCTGGTCACAAGTGTGGACTCCAGTCAGATCTTGGTGCTGCCCCCTTGCTCCTTGGGGAAACATGGGGAAGATCCTTGACCTCTTTGAACCTCACTAGTCTCACCTGTGAAATGGGAATCAAAAAGTAGATGTTCTCGGGCCAGCGGGTGGTGGGAGGTTAAGGTGCTGGATCCCACAAGGCCAGCTGCACAATCTGAGGCCCAGACCTGGTGGCTTGAAAATCATGCAGGGTGTGTATGTGTGTGTCCCAAATCCCTAGAGGACAATGGAGGAGAAGGGATTGTGTGGCATAGCCATCTCCCCAAGGGGCGATTTTTCACTTTTACTGTCTCTGTTTCTCTCTCTCTCTCTCTGGCAAGCACACATGCTCTATAGCAAAAACAAGACAAAAACCAAAAAAGTGTGCCGTCATGGAGAGGGTACGTGAATTAACTGGGGTCATGTGGTGGGGGGCACCTGGAAAGGAGCGCCGGGTGGGGGCGTGTGGGTACTTCTTGCTGTGCCCTGAGAGAAATCGCCATACCTCCTGAGCCTCAGCTTTGTTCACATGTCCGCAGAGCAGGAGGTCCCACTTCCCAACCGTGTCACAGACTTGCTGTGAGTAAGGGGGAGGACCCGCTGAGACCTCTGTGCACCGTGCGGTGGTGTGAGGAGCACATGGTAAGGGCTGTAAGGTCTGTCACTCTGGTGTGATTGGGGTGGGCTGTGGTTTGGGGCCTGAGAACGGACAGAAAGGAAGTCCATGTCCTTTGGCACCCGGCTCACTCTCTGTCCCTCTAAGGGGTGACGAGCAGCCCTCGAGGCCAGGTGGGCCCTGTGGCCTAGCCCGCCCAGGTACTCCCTTGCTGCTCCTTCGCCACCAGTCACACTGGGTGGTCTGTGACCACCGAGCACAGCAGGACCACACTCGTTTCACAGCCTTCTGGCTTTGGAGCTTCAGCTCCCGGGCTCTGGGACTGTGGGCCCCTCCTCCCACAGCCTGGCCACGTTTTATCCCTAACTATCCTCCCTGCCCTGAGGAGCTGGGATGTTCCTGTCTCCAGCCTCTCATTGGAACAGTGACTGTTGAGGTGTCAGGGTGACTGGCGAGGGTGGTCTGCTCACCTCTTTTCCGAAAGGCCCCTCCGGGCAGGTTTTCTCAGCGCTCAGCCATAGCATCCTCTTCAGCCACACACCTCTGGTCCACTCATGGCTGCACTGAGGCTGGGCCCAGCTGTCCTCTGTCTCTCAGGGCCCAGCAGGAGCTTAGGCCGCAGCGTACAAGCCATGTCTGAGAGAGACCAAGGGGCACATAGCCTGCCTGGATTGTTTGGGCTGCAGAGAAGCTTCTAGCGCTGGAGGTCTTTCACAAACAGGATAGAGTGTCATGTCTCTGGAATGTTCCAGGGCAGCAAGGCCTACCCTGTCTTCTGCACAGATGAAGCTCATCTTCCATGAAGGCCTGAGCCCCGGTTCTGAACTCCAAAGAACTCCATGGACTCCCTGGAACATAGAGCACTGCTCACGGCCTTGCCTGCCCTGAATAAGTGTCTTTCTCCAGGTTCATGGCTTATCAATTTTAAAATTTTATTTATTTATTTTAAATAAATGTTTATTTAATTTTATTTATTCATTTATTTTAATTCGACTAGAGAGAGACAGAGAGAGAAAGTGAGAAAGCAAGCCACCAGGTCCAGGACTTGAACCACGGTTAGCCATGTGAGAGTGTCTAGCACCTTACCCACCATGCCACCTGCTGGTCCCCCAAATTTTATTTATTTTATAGCCATGGGATATGTGCACTCAGTGGAGAGGAAGAAAGCATCGCCCAGTGCGGCACGTTCATGCTGCAATTTCTTCTCCTCCATTTCTGCATCCCATAAGATTTGAGGCATGTATCCGGCATGTTTTTCAAACTGTGGAAGCCAGGACTTAAACTGCGATTGGCCATGTGGAAGCTGGCTCTCTGTGTAGAGCCTTAACTGCTGTGCTCTGAGGCTAGCCTCAGCTTAGTGTCTCATTTCTGTAACTCCCGTGGAGGTGAGGACCATGTTCCATTTGATATCCACACATCCCCTACCACAGTGCTGGGCCCTTCTGAGGCTTGTAGAAATTGTGTGGCTGCCACCACTAGAAAGTCAAGCTTGAGAAGGTGGGACTGGCAGGGTTTGACAAAGCTGCAGAGAAGCTTCTAGCGCTGGAGGTCTTTCACAAACAGGATAGAGTGTCATGTCTCTGGAATGTTCCAGGGCAGCAAGGCCTACCCTGTCTTCTGCACAGATGAAGCTCATCTTCCATGAAGGCCTGAGCCCCGGTTCTGAACTCCAAAGAACTCCATGGACTCCCTGGAACATAGAGCACTGCTCACGGCCTTGCCTGCCCTGAATAAGTGTCTTTCTCCAGGTTCATGGCTTATCAATTTTAAAATTTTATTTATTTATTTTAAATAAATGTTTATTTAATTTTATTTATTCATTTATTTTAATTCGACTAGAGAGAGACAGAGAGAGAAAGTGAGAAAGCAAGCCACCAGGTCCAGGACTTGAACCACGGTTAGCCATGTGAGAGTGTCTAGCACCTTACCCACCATGCCACCTGCTGGTCCCCCAAATTTTATTTATTTTATAGCCATGGGATATGTGCACTCAGTGGAGAGGAAGAAAGCATCGCCCAGTGCGGCACGTTCATGCTGCAATTTCTTCTCCTCCATTTCTGCATCCCATAAGATTTGAGGCATGTATCCGGCATGTTTTTCAAACTGTGGAAGCCAGGACTTAAACTGCGATTGGCCATGTGGAAGCTGGCTCTCTGTGTAGAGCCTTAACTGCTGTGCTCTGAGGCTAGCCTCAGCTTAGTGTCTCATTTCTGTAACTCCCGTGGAGGTGAGGACCATGTTCCATTTGATATCCACACATCCCCTACCACAGTGCTGGGCCCTTCTGAGGCTTGTAGAAATTGTGTGGCTGCCACCACTAGAAAGTCAAGCTTGAGAAGGTGGGACTGGAAGGTTTTGAAGAAGCCATCAGAGACCAGAAGTTCAGGGTGTAGCCGATGGAAGATGGGTACCCCAGTGTGGGTGGGACAGTGAAGCTTAATGGTGGGCATTCAGCAGCCAGAGACCCATACTAGCTTTAGGAGAAAGGGAGAGGTGTTGGGACAAGGAAGCAGTCAATTCATGTCAGAGCTTGGTTAAGAACCACCCCCTGGAGTCCTCCAGACGGCCCCTATCTTTGTGTCAATGCAGGGCTCAGACCAGGGGGCCTCTGCGGACCTCCAGCAAGATGGGAGTGGGTGCAGGGGATGCATGAATGAGATGTGGCTTCAGGAGAGATGGGGACTTGGTGGGTGGAGCCAGAGAATAAGTCCCTGGCCAGGAAGGGGGATGGGGGACAGGGCACTCAAAATGCCACAGACCACAGGGCTTCCTGCAAGTCCAGGGACATGGCGAGTCCCTGAGTCCCCAAGGAAAAACTGAGCCCCAGGGTTGACACATGTTAGGTGCCAGAGTCACTGAGATTCTTAGAGAGTTATGACTAGGTGGAGAACATGGGCTGACTCCTGGGGCACCAGGAAGAGAGAATAAGAATGACAATGACCACCATCACTGCGGTGGTACCTTTACACTTGTGCAGTGTTTCCCAGTTTACTGAGGACCCTCCCGTCTATTAGCTCATCTGCAGAGCGGGTGGAGGAGTTTCAATGGCCTCATCCCCACAGGCTCCCGAGAAGACCTTGGCCTTTACCTTTCCATCTTTCTCTTTTCCATATCTGGGGCTGAGAACTTATCCCAAGATCTGTGCGGCTTTGGAGCAGGGTGAGAGGAGGGGATAGCCCTGGGAGTGCACTCCTTCCAGCAGACCCTCTTTTTCTCTCTTCACACTGCCCTTTGTCTTTCTCAGAGACATTCCCTACATCTGCTTTCCTGGGTTTCTTTTTTTTTTTTTTTTGGAGAGATTTTTGCTATAGGGCGTGTGCGCTCGCCAGACAGAGAGAGACAGAGAGAGACAGAGAGACAGAAAGCGAGAAATCACCCCCCAGGGGGGATGGTCATGCCGCAATCCCTTCTCCTCCATTCTCCTCTCAGGGTCTTGGGCACGCACGCACGCACACACGCCCGGCGTGAGTTTTAAGCCACCGGGTCTGGGATGCGAACCGTGGTCGACTACGTGGGAGTCCAGCGACATAGCCATTACGCTAACTGCTGATTCCCTGAGGCCACAGAAATAGAATGTCTCTTCTCTTGTCTCCTAGAAGGAAGGGGCTCTGGGTTAGAAGGGGACCAGGGCTCCTGCCACCTCATTGGCATCTCAACAATCCCTATTTCTTTTTTTCTTTTGTCTTTAGTTTTTGTGTTATGGCTTGTGTGCTAGCCAGTGAGGTACAGAGAAAGAGGCCGACAGAGGGAAAGTGAGAAATCACCTCACCCCCAGGGGGTGGGGGGGATACATACCAAAGTCCCTTCTCCATTCTCCTCTTGGAATTTTCGGCATGCACATACACACCCCTGGTGTGAATTTCAAGCCGCCAGGTCTGGGACTCCAATCAAGGAATGTGGGATCCAGCCTCTTTAACCTCTATGCCACTTGCTGGTTTTGTTTCTTTTATTATTATTATTTTTTCTTTCCTTCCTTTTTCCTTTTGTGTTTGTTATAGGACAAGTGCACTTGCCAGAGAGAGACAGAGAAAGGGAAAGTGAAAAATCACTCCCCAGGGTGCATGGCCATGCTGTAATCCTTTCTCCTCCATTCTCCTCTTGAGATTGTGGGCATGCACATCGATATGCCTGGCATGTTTTTCAGGCTGCCAGGTCCAGGACTCAAACCATGGAGTCAGTCATGTGGCATCCAGTGCCTTAAATACCACGCCACTTACTGGCCCCAATAACACCTATTTCTTTCCTTACTTGTCCCGTCTATAATACTAGGTCCACCCCTTGCTTTCCATTTTGTTCTGCCAATGGCTCTGAGTTCTGCCTGCCATGCGGGGCAAAGGTCTGTACCTGTCTCCTACACCAATCCAGGTCTCAACCTCCTTCCTGATGGTACAGATGATAGTCCCAGTCATGGCCCGGATATATGCTCCAAAATTTCTCCATGAGCACACCAGTCCTTCCAACTCAGTCTAGTTTTGTAAAGTCCAGCCTAGATCTGCAGCCCGCCCCAGGCTGGCCGGGCAAGTGACAGAGAAAGATGAAAGGCATGCCGCAGCCCGGATGACAAATGCCTGCGACAAGAAAGCTGGGGCATGTACGGAAGAAAAAGAATGGCTGGCCTCAGGGAAACGCCGCTCTCTGCAGAGATGGGGACAAAGGATAAGGACGAGCAGACCTTTTATACAACCCATCAGCTCACTTAGAATTTTCAGGTTAGGATGTATAAATGTGAGTCAGGTGACTCCATCTATTTTAAAAATGTGGTATGACCGTCTGGATCTATGCGACATCGTCACTTAGGAGCCAGAGAAAGAAGGGTCTGGGGAGTGTGAGTAACACAACTGAACCTTAGTCTCATGGGGAGGCTTTCTGGTAAAAAGGAAGAGGGAAGTTACATGGAGTCTGCGGAGGATCTACTGGAATCAGTTCATCATTGCTCAATGGAAATCAGTAGGGACACAGGAAAACGTACAATCAATTTTAGTGGAACATGTCTAGGGTACAAAACTGAAGTCAAGATGTGTGTAGTTAGACTGTGGTAACAACTACAAAATCTTAGTGTCTCATAATAATGAAGATTATTTTTCATTTATGCTACATGTCCATTGTGAGAAGACTGTAGACTGCTCAGTCATTTGTGCTCCTGGGCTGATGAAGTGACACTGGGACACTCAGTTGGGCACACTCATGGTTTCATAGCAGAGGGAAGAGAGACTGACAGGCTGAATCATTCACCAGTCCTTCAATGCTCCTGTCTGAAAGTGACATCTATGACTCTGCCCACATTTCATTGGCCAAAGCCAGTCATATGACCAACCTAAACTCTCCAGGGGGCAGAAGTATAATCTTTAGTGAACAGTAATAGAATCTACCACGCCAAGGGCTCGGAAAGTCAGTTCTGCTTTGAGGCCTGAGATCCAGCTTCACTACCTATGGGGTGATACAGATCTTCAGGATCTAATTGGTGGACAACTGTCTTGGAATGGAGCTTTAAACAAATGAAGCGATGCATCACGTAACAATGTGTCATTAGGCGATTCTGTCATTTTGTGAACATCAGAGTGTAAAGCACAAACCTAGATGGTGTGGCCTAGAACTACGTAGGCCGGACAGTGTAGACAATATGTGCCTTATGGATACAGGCATATCCAGTCTGCCGTTGACTGAAAGGTTGGTATGTGGCGTGTAACTTGACAAGTGTAAGAATAGCATGTAAGCTTTAAGAGGGTGGAGTCATGGTCTGCTTTGTCCTCTGGTGAATCTCAAGGGGCTAGAAAAGGCCCTTCAAGACATATTTGTTGTTGAATGCACTATAAGTGGGCTTAAGATGCAATTTGACCCTTCCTGCCTCAGTTAAGGGGGGTCTGAGTTCCGTCCTCTGACGTCTTTCGGTGTGGAGATGGAGGCGTACCGAGAGAACCAGTGGCTCTCTCATGGAACCCAGTGAGTTGGACTTCCCCATCTGCTTGGGGATGCTGTTTTTGGCCTCTGTTTTGGTCTCTCCCAGAGGTCTGCAAACATTTTTCTGTAAAGCGCAGATGTTAAATCAGGCTTCGTTGTAGTAAAGGCAGCCATAGTCAATGTGTAATGAACAGTGGGGCCATGTTCCGACCAACTCGACAGGCAGTGGCCAGGGTCAGCGGGCGGAGGTAGTTTGGCTTCTCAGCTCTTGTTTTTCCAGTGTCCTTTTCAGAACCATTTCCAGGTCATGCATTTTCTCACTCTCATCTGCAGTATTGTTGTTTCCAGATCTCTCATCTGCTTGAGGTGTTTAAGGTTTTTGTTTCTTTTAGTCCCAGGGAGCATTTCCATCCCCAACCTGGTCAGGTTTTGAATCTTGCTGCATGGCCGTGAATCCCTGGTGCTCTACCCCCTGTGTATCCTCATCTGCTTTGAATGCGGAACCCCTCTCCTGTTTGACCTTCTCTAAGGACTCCCTGGAATATGGTAGGAGATGGGAAGGGCACACGACTGTGTGAAGGAAGAGGAGCCTGCCTCTCCTCTCTGTCTTTGCATTTTGGTTGGTCTGAGAAGTATAAAAATCCACTTTCTTAGAGATGTGGCTCAGCTATTTTCATGTTATGGAAACTGATGCCTCAGACTCATGGAGCTTTTTCAAGCTGGAATGCCTCTGGGGTAACGTGACAGTCTGGGGAGTATTAGCCAGCCGCCCCCTCTTTCTGGGTCAAGACCAGGCTTATGTAATTAGAAGTCCACAGAGGAGACGAGTCAGACGGTCAGATGCACCCTGGCCAACAACCTTCCCCCGCAGCCTTTCATCTGTTTGTCACAGAATTTTAGAGCAGGAAGAGACCTTGTACCTAATGAACTCTTCAGCTCGTTCTAGCCGGATATGTGAACATTGCAAGGACCAGAATGCAAGCCTCCTGGTGTCCTCGATGTCACAGTCAGAGCCCAGGACCCTCATGGGTATTCCACACCCGTCAACTAACTTAGACTGCTGTCCACCACCCCTCCCCACCTCTGCTGACAAGGTACACACATCTGTGACCCACCCTGTGGGAACCAGGGACAGAGGGAAGGCGGGAAGGAGGGAAGGGGGAGGAGGCGGCCTTCCAGCATAGACAATCAGAGACTCGGCCTTGACTCGGTTGTTAAGATAGCTACCGCCTCCCATATCCAGCAGGCAGGGAGCACTGACCTAGGGAGTTTGAGCCCCCATGGGGAGGAGAAGCCATCCAGAGAGGAAAGATAAAGAGGGAAGGGGGGAGTCTGGTCCGCTCCCACCTCCCGGCTGGCTGCTATTCCAGCCAAGTGGCTGAGCTGGAGAGAAAGAGAACTGATAACAGATAAGGGGCTTGCTTTCCTATGGCCTTGTTTATACAAGCTTGGGTTTTTGCAGGCTGCTCCCTGAGGATGGGGGGGTGGATGAGCTTTGTGAGTGGAGGGCAGTGTGGGGTTCCTGAACTGAGGCATGCTCTCAGTTGGCTAAGGCCTGTGGGGCTTATAGATCTGCCCCGTAACTCCCACCCCCATTCCCAGACTTTGGCAAGAAGCCTGCTGGGTAAAGGCTTGAGCTCAAATGCAAGGCCTTCCACACTTGAATAGGGATGCTTTTCACCCCAAAAGCAGTGGAGATGGCAACTGAACCTCTCACTTGGCATCTGGTCTCCGGGCATCTGAGAAACCATTTGCAGTCACAGCAGAACCTTGTGGTAACATGATTGAGCTAATTCAAAACTTCCTTTGGCCCAGCCACGGTGGCTAGCTGAGTGACTGTGTTCCACGGGGTGCAACCACACGGGAGGCTTGGGTTTAATTTCTGGTCCAACCTATAGGCTGGCGTGGTGGTGTGCCCCTGTAGTCTCGGCACCTCGGGGAGGCTGAGGCAAGACCATCATGAGTTTGAGGCTGGCCTGGGCTACATAGCGAGATCCTGTCCAAAAAAGGGTTTGGATGTACTGGGGCGTGTCTGGAGTCCCAGCTGAGAGACTGAGGTAGGAGCATCATGACACAGCAAGACCTTGTCTTAAAAGAAAGAAAAGAAGAGAGAAGTAAAGGAATAAAGAAAGAAAGAAGGCAAGTTGGCCCTCTAGCACATCAGGGTCCTGAGAGGATGAAGAATTGGAAGAAAAAGAGTTGAGGCATAATTAGGCCCCATTTAGGGGTTCTCTCTCTGTCTCTCATGCACACGTGCACAAGAAGGCATTCCCTGCATTGTATTTGTCTGCTTCCCTTTGTATTATGTCTGAGGGCCTGGAAGCTATTGGACAGCAAACTCCACATGGCGGGTGCCGTGCTAGGGAAGAGGCATCAAGTCTCGAACAAAGTGGATGTAATCCATGCCCTTGTGGAGACCGAAAGCAACTCAGAGATTGTGTGACTCATTGGCCAGTGTAGGATTTGCAATGGAAGCATATGGCAGTTGGGAAAGGCTTGTGGTTGGGAAAGACTTTATGATAAGATAGTAGCTAAATGGAGGTTTGAGGGAAGAGCAGGATTGCCTAGCCAATTGTGAGAGGTGTGGAGGGAGTGCATCCCAGGCAGAGGACTCACCACAGGTGAGGCCATCATGGGAGCAAGAGAAAGTGGGCATTAGTGGGAGCCCAGAGAGGGAGGAGGCAGTGGTGAGAAATGAAGATACAGAGGTAGGCAGGGGCTAGTTCATGTGATGGGGGGTGGGGGCTAGAAGGGGGAGAGAGATTCTGTCCAGTTTTACAACCCTCCATTCAAAGGTTGCACAAGAAAGGGATTCTGGAGGGAGGGAAAGAATGGGACCAGGGGTTGACTGGTCGGGATGGGAGGAGGGAGAAACCCGGGACACTTTCTACATAGGAAAGTGGGAACCACCGTCATTTCTGAGATATTCTTAGGTGGTGAGTCCTGGAGCAGAAGCTTCTTAGCCTCAGCTGGTTGCCCTTCTGTGTCAAAGTTCTGCAAATGCTGTGGGTTTGGAGGTCTTTCCTGTGGGTGCTCCTCTTGGCCTCAGCCCCACTGTGGCAGCCTTAGTTTGAGATGACACCAGACTGGAGAAGTTGTCCTGGGAGACCTATATCTCCGAGGTAGGAGGGGTGGGACCCAGGTGAAGGCTGAGTGGCAGCTCGTTCAGGTAGGGCATGCTTCCTTTGAAGCTCTGTGTCTGCCTGCCCCCGTCCCCCACCTCCACCACCATCTTGCCCTATAGGGTGGCAGTGAGAATGATCCAGAACACCTTGCTGATGTCCAACTCAACCCTTCTGTGTTTATAAGTCATTCCCAAAACCTTCTAGGAAATCAACCATCTGTCACTCCTTCTTTCTGTCATTCCATTCTATTCAACGGTTATTGAGAAATTATTGATTTTCTGGCACTAACACATAGTAGGTGTCTTCATTGGGTTAAGTTCCATACCTTGGTCCAGGAAAACCCAGAACTGGTAATACTAAGTTTAATAGGTCAGGGTACAGGCTCCAATATCAGACTATTGGGGTTCAAATTCTTTTAACAACTCTGTGGCCTGGGGCAAATCTCTCCATTTCTTTGCAGCTCAGTTTCCTCATCTACAAGACAGATAACAATAGCAGCCACTGCCTGGGCTACTGGTGAATTAGATGAGGGCATCCCTGTTTAAGGCTTAGTGCATCGTAAGTGGTTAATGAATATTAGTTTCTAATTTATTTTTCTAATTGCCAGATTGCACATGTACTTGCTGGAGAGAAAGAGAGAGAGAGAGAGAGAAAGAGAGAAAGAGAGAGGAAGACAGCACCCCCAACTGGGATATGGTCATGCTGTAATCCCTTTCTTCTATTTCTCCACCTCGTTGAGATTTTGGGCAAGCCCACGTGCATACACATCTGAGGTGCTTTTGAAGCCTTTGGGGCCAGGATTCAAGCAATGGTCTGTCATGTGAGATCTGGCTCCCTTAACCACAAGACTACAAGGCCAGGGCAGTTACTATTGTTGTGTATACCAGATGTTTACTTTGTGAGCAAAAACTTGGTAAGAAGAAATCTTTCTTGAGAAGTAATGCAATGATATTAAAGCTATCTATCCAACAGCAACTATTTTTATTTTTATATTTACTTCTAATATTTATTGTGAGACCATAATAAAAAAAATCCAGAAGTGTGAGGAACTATATTCTTTCTTTTCTTTTGAGCTACTCCAGGAAACCTGCTATATATAGACTCAGGAAATAACTATGGGTGTGGGAAACACCCCCACATCCAAGCTGAGAGGTGAGAACCCTGGATTTGTATTTCTGTTTCATCCCTTATGTCTTGTGTGATTGTGGATATGTGTCTTAGCACCTCAGAACCTGTTTTTCCTCATCTGTGAAATGGGAATAGCCCCTCCGGCCCTCCCCCGTAGGTTGAGAAATAGCACTCCTACGGGCAAAGTGCCTAGCACATAATAGAGGATTAGTAAGTGTAAGTTCCCGGCCCCTTCTTCAGATTTAGTGTGGGGTTCAGTGACTAGGAGGTACCCAGGGGTCAGTGTCACCAGGTAGGCCCAAATCCATCTCCGGCCTTCCCCACAGGATGCCCCTAACACACGCAACAGGACTGGAAACTCTGTTTAGTTTTAAAGCCCAAGGGTCTGGACTAAGTCTGTAGCTTAGTGGTTAGGGGAAACACGGCTGACCATGGTTCAAGTTCCAGCCCAGTGGCTTGAAAACATACCAGGCAGTGTGTGTGCATGCTCCAAGTCCTGGCAGGATGAAAAACAGAGGAGAAGGGATTGGGGCATGACCATGCCCCATTGGAGGGGGTGCTTTTTATCTCCGAGGAGAGTGTGTGTGTCCACGGGTCCAGCCTCTAGTTTGCTGACACCACTACAGAGAAAGAGGCGGCTCTATGAGCATCGCCAGGGCTGTCCCTTCAGCTGGCACGTTGGAGGGGAACTAGGAGAGGGAGAAGGTAAAGGCAAAGCCCTTTTCTGGAATCCCCTGGGGTTCTATCCTTGGTGGTCAGGGTGACTACTGCTGGGGGAAAGGACTCGGGATATTTGGGTGGGCGAGGACTGCAGTGGAGCAGGAGTTCAGGAAGAGCCAGTCACAGTGAGGGGCTGCGATGATTAAGAGGGGAGCTCATGAATCTGGCTGATTACCCCAGTCTCCTTGTCACCTCCTCCAACAAAGGGCCTTTCTCACATACCAGAGAATAGTATGTTAATAACAAATAATTGCCTATGTCTGTTGGACATTTTATAGATCAGGGTATTCTTTTATATTCGCCTTCTAATTTCAACCTCACAAAGGGGCAGAGAAAGGGAGATTATATTCCTATTTGACAGGTGACAAAACTGAGGTTCAGAGGGACTCTGGATCTTGCCCAAGCACATCCAGCTACGTCGGGACTTAAATCCAGGCCTTCGAGAGCCAAGGTACCCACAGCTGAAGGACAAGTAGGAGCTCTCTAGGCAACCAGTGATCTGATCGCTGGAATCATTTAGAAAGTTTTTCATTAAAAATCTAAAAATAAAAGTACTATCCGGCCCTTCTTCCTTTTCGGACCCATTGACTTCTGTTTCTGACTTGAGGACTACGGTCTCCGAGCGGAGGAGCATGGAGTGGCATGCCGAGATGAATCTTTTCTCCTGCAGATGGGGATTTAGAACGGCCTTACGGAAGGGTTTCAGAGCTGCTTATTAATAGGTGACTAAGTGAGGTTACAAAATCACGTCGTCTGGGCATCAGCTGTCACCGAAGGGATTAGGGGCCTCTCATCCATTGGGCCTGTTTCTAAGAGATCACACTAACAAACAGTGTGAACGTGAGGCCTTGGGAAGGCCCTTTACCTCTCTGGCCTCAGTGTGCAGATCCTTAAATGGATGAAAGTTGCTCTCCACCCACTCCCACCAGCCATTGCAATGACCCTGATTTGACCTTTCATATGCAGTTCCGTAGAGAAACTACCCTGAAACCATCTGGAAACCAGTCTAGCTCTGCTAATACTAAGTGGTGGCCCTGGACCTGCCACTTGGTCTCTCTGGGTCATGGTTTCCTCATCTGCAAAGTGCAGAAGGTGGCTCTTCAGTCCTTCCAGCTCCAACAGTCTGTGGAAGCAAATCACCAGGGCTGGGCTAGGAGAACTGGCAGAAAAGTGAGGCCTAGGGGCTTGCCTGGGTAGGTCTGAGTTGGGGGACCAAGTGGGTGAGCTGGGGGTCATAGAAGCCAGCAGACAAGAAGGACTCAGGGGAGAGGGCCTGGATGGTCTGAGTTAGAGGGTGGTGAACAGGGAATCAGGGCACCAGGTCAAGCAGTCAGACCTTGCTCATTCTTTTGGGCCATCTCAGTAGAGGTTTGTAGGGTCCCAGGCCCACTGGGGAGACTCTGAGGAGGCTGGAGTGCTGCCCCTGCTTGGTCAGGTGGGCCTCTCGCCTTGCAGATTTTTCTGGAAAGCTCTCTGCTTTGCAGCTCTGCCTGAGGCAGGTGAGGAGGAGAAGAGAGCAAATTCTCCAGCTGGGCTTTGTCAGCTGGTGAGGTGGGGACTAGCGGGAGATAAACGAAGCTCTCAGGAGGTAAACAATAGCTTTGCTCTCTGGTGTTCAGATCCCAGCATGGGAGAAAGGCAAGGCCACAGGTGTCCAGATCAGCCTGCTGTGTCATCTTGGGCAGGGCAGCTCGGGAAGTGGATGCAGGCAGGCGGAAGTGGATGCAGGCAGGCCTGCAGATAATGGCCAGACTGTTCACTCCAGCCTTTTGCGCTGTCCCATCAGGGTCACGCGCCCTTTCCTTTGCTGATTGATTTAATTGCCAGAGGGCGCATGCACTCACTAGACAGAAACAGAAGAGAGAGGAAAAGCACCTCTCCCACTCCCATGCCATGGTCATGCTGCATTCCCTTATTTCTTCATGCTGTCTGGATTTTAGACACACATGCATAATGCACCTGGCATCTTTTTCACCCCATCTGGGCTGGGAATCCGGTTCCCTTAACCACTAAGCTGTGGGGCTAACCTAACTATGGCCTCTCTTTTAAACAAACACCACAGGGGGACCAGCAGGTGGCATGGTGCTTAAGGTGCTAGACACTCCCACATGGCCAACCATGGTTCGAGTACCGGACCTGGTGGCTTGCTTTCTCACTTTCCTTCTTTCTCTCTCTGTGTATCTCTCTCTGGTCAAATTAAAATAAATGAATGAATACATAAATAATGATTTAAAAAAGATTTCTTCTTAAAAAAAACCACAAAACAAAAAACAAACACCACAGGGCCAGCTGCAGTCTTACTGCTTTGGGAACTCCAGAGACTCATTCTGTTCTTCCTTTTGTGGACCAGGGTGAGGAGTAGAGGGATCGTGTCGTCTCTAGGCAGGTAATGAGACCAAGGTTTCAGTTCTTCATACTTACTTCTGGCAAACCCTATGTTCCCTCTGTGACTCAGTGTCTCCATCTTTAAAAGAAAAAGAAGGATCCATGTGGCCACCCCTCTCCCTCTGGCTCTTGGGGATACCATGGGGATACATGAGGTCATGTCTATCATGGAGCTGTGGGTCCTTGGGGAGGCCCTAGGAAAATACCAGCTGCTGTACTGGTTATGGAGATTTAAGGTTCAAGAAGCGCCCAGTGGTGTTATGACTCATGAAGTCCTGGCCACCATGCTGATCCCAGGCCCGACGTGGTTAGCCAGGTCCAGACTGAGCAGGAAGCCAAGCAGAAACCTGGCGCTCTCAGCCCTCAGAGGCAGCTGATGCCTTCGCCCGGTAGCCAGGATAGAGGTAAGGGGCTGGTTCCTGCATCTGAGTCCTTGAGTCTTAGGAAATGATATGTGCCTGTCATCGCAGCCCAAATGTCACTAAGGGGCCATCTCCCCTCAGTTTCGGCTCCTCCTGCAGTGGGAGGGTGCAAGGTGGCGGGGGAGGGGGAGTTATGAAAGGTGCCTTTTACCAACAGGAGACAAGAATCTTCAACTCAGAGCTGGAAGGCGGATCCCACCTCTGCTGCACACCAGCTGTGTGACCTTTAGACGAAGCACCCTACGCCTCAGTTTCCCCATCTGTAAAATCAGAACCACAATAACAATACATGCCTTGGAGGGTTAGTGTAAGAACTGAACACGTTCTAGACTTCTTAAAAATTAGTCCTTTTCATGGGAACCAGCAGTTAGTGTAATGGCTATGTCGCTGGACTCCCACGTAGTCGATCGCAGTTCGCGTCCCGGACCCGGTGGCTTAAAACTCACGCCGGGCGCGTATGCGTGCATACCCAAGATCCCGAGAGGAGAATGGAGGAGAAGGGATTGCGGCGTGACCATCCCCCCGGGGGGGTGATTTCTCGCTTTCTGTCTCTATGTCTCTTTCTGTCTGTCTGGCGAGCACATGCGCCCTATAGTGAAAATCTCTCCAAAAAAATTAGCCCTTTTCAAAAAAGTGTATTCACCTATTTCTTCCATGAAAGAGAGAGAAAGAGACTCCCACGAGGGTCTTCACACTGTGATTCACTCCCAGTCTCAGTTGGCCTGGATCTTGCATGCACATACACACCTAGTGTGCTCAGGGAGTTCCCAGGACACAGACCCAGGACCTTTCTCACATGGGTCCATCTGGGCCACTTCCATGTCACTGCCTGGCCACTGTCCGGCCTATGATCTAGAACGTTAGTAGTACTAGCAGGACATTTGGCATGTAGAAATTGCTCAGTAAGTGTAATGGGAGGGAGCGAAGAGAGAGCATGAGCTTAAGATAAGCAGACAGAGCAAACTAATGGCCCTCTATGTCGCTGGACTCCCACGTAGTCGATCGCAGTTCGCGTCCCGGACCCGGTGGCTTAAAACTCACGCCGGGCGCGTATGCGTGCATACCCAAGATCCCGAGAGGAGAATGGAGGAGAAGGGATTGCGGCGTGACCATCCCCCCGGGGGGGTGATTTCTCGCTTTCTGTCTCTATGTCTCTTTCTGTCTGTCTGGCGAGCACATGCGCCCTATAGTGAAAATCTCTCCAAAAAAATTAGCCCTTTTCAAAAAAGTGTATTCACCTATTTCTTCCATGAAAGAGAGAGAAAGAGACTCCCACGAGGGTCTTCACACTGTGATTCACTCCCAGTCTCAGTTGGCCTGGATCTTGCATGCACATACACACCTAGTGTGCTCAGGGAGTTCCCAGGACACAGACCCAGGACCTTTCTCACATGGGTCCATCTGGGCCACTTCCATGTCACTGCCTGGCCACTGTCCGGCCTATGATCTAGAACGTTAGTAGTACTAGCAGGACATTTGGCATGTAGAAATTGCTCAGTAAGTGTAATGGGAGGGAGCGAAGAGAGAGCATGAGCTTAAGATAAGCAGACAGAGCAAACTAATGGCCCTTCCAGCCCTGGGCTTCTGTGAACGGAAATAGCATGGGGTGAATGTCTCCCAAGCCTAGACCCAATGACATGGCTGCTAATCAGTTCAGGGGGGTTTGGCCCAGGCAGCAGTATTCTCTGGCTAAACTTGCTGGATTAAGGGAATAAAAGGTGCAGAGTAGGAGCAGGTTCCCACAGGAATCTGTCCTCCTTCCACTACAGCCTAGAAACAGTTCAGTTCTTTAATGACCAGAGCCCAAAGGTCTTTGGAGAGAGGTGTGATGACAGAAGACAAGTTCTATGATCAGAGCCCCAGGCTGGGCAGGGAGCCTTTACTCTTGTGGAAGCCGCCTGTTACGTTACCTGGAACAAATTTCTTAACTAGTCATCCTTAGGCGGAGGGTGAGGCTGCCGACAATAGGCTTCTGTTCTTGCTGCTTCCAGTTGTGTGACCTTGAGTATGTCATTTGACTTCACAGAGCTCTGGCTGCTCAGCCGGGGATGGGATTACAACGAAGCCTTCTCAGGGAGTGGCTGTGAGGATGGAATGAGGCAATGACTGATCTCCATGTAAGTTTGTGTGGTCAGGTGAGGAGCCACCTACACTCTGGTCAAGGGGCAGAGACTGCTCACCACCCTGGACTGAGAAGGAGAGGATTCTAGAACCTTCTCCATTCCAAACTCAGCCTACGGGAGTTTAGGTTAGGGGCAGGTAGGACCATCAGTTTTGTGTGGGAGGTTAAGGCTGAACAGAGAGGAAGGCTCCAAGCCAAACTCACCAATCTTTTTTTTGTTTGTTTATTTTTTAAAGGTTTTTGCCATAGGGTACATGTGCGCTTGCTGTAGACAGTGAGAGGGAAAGTAAAAAATCACCCTTGGGGGGAATGGCCACGCCCATCCCTCCTGGGATTTTGGGTTATGTGCATGCATGAGCGTGTGCACATGCACACACACACACACACGAGGCATGATTTTTATGCTGCCAGGTCCGGGTTGCAAACTGTGGTCAGCCATGTGGGAGTCTAGTGCCTTAACCACTGTTGGCCTCACCAATAATTTCTTCTTTACTTTTTTTATTTTAGAGGTTTTTGCTATAGGGCACGTGCGCTTGCCAGACAGACAGAGACAGAGAGACAGAAAGCGAGAAATCACCCCCCAGGGGGGATGGCCACACCACAATCCTTTCTCCTCTATTCTCCTCTCGGGATCTTGGGCACTCACGCACACACATGCGCCTGGTGTGAGTTTTAAGGCATCGGGTCCAGGACGCAAACCGCGGTCGACTACATGGGAGTCCAGCGACATAGCCATTATGCTAACTGCTGGTCCCACCAATCATTTCTTCTTGAAGCTACCTTACAAGAAAGCGCATTGGAAAGCGAATTGGAGCCTCAGTTCACCTGTAGACTGAGGAGTCTTCTCCCTTCCTAACAGAAGGAACAAATGAGAATTTGTCCTAAATCTTGGCTGTCAAATGTGGTTGGTGTTATTAAGGTACAGGAGCATACAGCATGGTACAGTCTGCAGACCATGAGCTGCCAGCCTGCTGGCCAGGTTTGATGCAAAATCTCATAGATTGTTTCTGTATGGGAGTTTACAATACAAATACTGAATTGTTGGAAAGTCATGATGCATTTTTGCATAGAAGAACAGAAAAATATGTCATGACTTTTTCAATGACTCAGTAATTTGTTGCAGTGGTGGGAGCCTTTAAAGGCAGGGAGTGATAGATTGTGATTATGGATTTTGCAGCCCTTCAGATAACATGCAGAGGCCTTCCCTAAGGGGAGGAGTTATTATACTAGCTGGAGGACACTCCAGGGGCACTGGGGTCACAGTCTGAAGCCGGCAGGCAGGGTTTCATTTGCTGCCCTAGAGACTGCAGATGGTGTGGAGCCCCAGGGGAGCAGTGCATAGGCCATCCATGTATGTCTGTACCCCTGGAGCACGCATGTGCAGGGGGCTCTCATCGGCAGGTCTCCCATAATGCTCTAGAAGCCACAGCCTGTCAACCCAAAACACACACCCAGTTCCACGGACGTGGTGCACATGCAGCTGGGGGCTGGTAGGAAATTGGTGCTGAAAGCCGGTGCATACGCAAGCCTAATTTTCCTAAGGGTGCTGAGGTGTGCGGGTCAGCAGTCTGCTCTGAACACTGCTTTGGTTGACGCGGTGACTTCAGCTTCTCCCACTGATCTTTTTTTTCTGTATACCAGGTCTCCGTGCTTCTTAGTTCTTCCTTCCAAGGCTACCAGCGTGGCCTATGGGGCCAGACTGCTTGGATTTAAATACTGGGGCTACCACTTAGAGTTTTGTGTCTTTGGGTAAGTTATTTAACCTCTCTGTCTTAGTTCCTTGTCTGTAGAATGGGAGTGATGATCCCCTAGGGGCTTGTTTGTGGAGACTGAACAAGTTAAAACATGTAAAGCATTTAGACCAATAGCTAGCCCACGGTGAACGCTTCAGAAATGCTGGTTAAACAAAGGAGCACGTTCTGGTGGCCTTGAGCAGAGTGGAGACGGCTTTAGGTTGCCCATATCTCTCGCTCACTTCCTCTCCCTCTGCCGTTTCAACACACAGTCTAAGAACGGTGGCTTGCTATGCACTTAACATTCCCGTTCCTGGTTCTGCCTGAATTCTCGGCAGCTCACGGATTCCATCCAGGAAGCTGCCCTGCCCTGAGCACACTCGGACTCTGTGAATCCATCTTCCTCCCTGGGGTTCTCGAGTCCTGACAGCTGCCGTGGTCTTGGATCTTTGAAAGATGAGTCTTCTTAGTTCTCCAACCAGTTTAAAGTCACCAATCTTTTTTTTGTTTGTTTATTTTTTAAAGGTTTTTGCCATAGGGTACATGTGCGCTTGCTGTAGACAGTGAGAGGGAAAGTAAAAAATCACCCTTGGGGGGAATGGCCACGCCCATCCCTCCTGGGATTTTGGGTTATGTGCATGCATGAGCGTGTGCACATGCACACACACACACACACGAGGCATGATTTTTATGCTGCCAGGTCCGGGTTGCAAACTGTGGTCAGCCATGTGGGAGTCTAGTGCCTTAACCACTGTTGGCCTCACCAATAATTTCTTCTTTACTTTTTTTATTTTAGAGGTTTTTGCTATAGGGCACGTGCGCTTGCCAGACAGACAGAGACAGAGAGACAGAAAGCGAGAAATCACCCCCCAGGGGGGATGGCCACACCACAATCCTTTCTCCTCTATTCTCCTCTCGGGATCTTGGGCACTCACGCACACACATGCGCCTGGTGTGAGTTTTAAGGCATCGGGTCCAGGACGCAAACCGCGGTCCACTACATGGGAGTCCAGCGACATAGCCATTATGCTAACTGCTGGTCCCACCAATCATTTCTTCTTGAAGCTACCTTACAAGAAAGCGCATTGGAGCCTCAGTTCACCTGTAGACTGAGGAGTCTTCTCCCTTCCTAACAGAAGGAACAAATGAGAATTTGTCCTAAATCTTGGCTGTCAAATGTGGTTGGTGTTATTAAGGTACAGGAGCATACAGCATGGTACAGTCTGCAGACCATGAGCTGCCAGCCTGCTGGCCAGGTTTGATGCAAAATCTCATAGATTGTTTCTGTATGGGAGTTTACAATACAAATACTGAATTGTTGGAAAGTCATGATGCATTTTTGCATAGAAGAACAGAAAAATATGTCATGACTTTTTCAATGACTCAGTAATTTGTTGCAGTGGTGGGAGCCTTTAAAGGCAGGGAGTGATAGATTGTGATTATGGATTTTGCAGCCCTTCAGATAACATGCAGAGGCCTTCCCTAAGGGGAGGAGTTATTATACTAGCTGGAGGACACTCCAGGGGCACTGGGGTCACAGTCTGAAGCCGGCAGGCAGGGTTTCATTTGCTGCCCTAGAGACTGCAGATGGTGTGGAGCCCCAGGGGAGCAGTGCATAGGCCATCCATGTATGTCTGTACCCCTGGAGCACGCATGTGCAGGGGGCTCTCATCGGCAGGGGGCCCATAATGCTCTAGAAGCCACAGCCTGTCAACCCAAAACACACACCCAGTTCCACGGACGTGGTGCACATGCAGCTGGGGGCTGGTAGGAAATTGGTGCTGAAAGCCGGTGCATACGCAAGCCTAATTTTCCTAAGGGTGCTGAGGTGTGCGGGTCAGCAGTCTGCTCTGAACACTGCTTTGGTTGACGCGGTGACTTCAGCTTCTCCCACTGATCTTTTTTTTCTGTATACCAGGTCTCCGTGCTTCTTAGTTCTTCCTTCCAAGGCTACCAGCGTGGCCTATGGGGCCAGACTGCTTGGATTTAAATACTGGGGCTACCACTTAGAGTTTTGTGTCTTTGGGTAAGTTATTTAACCTCTCTGTCTTAGTTCCTTGTCTGTAGAATGGGAGTGATGATCCCCTAGGGGCTTGTTTGTGGAGACTGAACAAGTTAAAACATGTAAAGCATTTAGACCAATAGCTAGCCCACGGTGAACGCTTCAGAAATGCTGGTTAAACAAAGGAGCACGTTCTGGTGGCCTTGAGCAGAGTGGAGACGGCTTTAGGTTGCCCATATCTCTCGCTCACTTCCTCTCCCTCTGCCGTTTCAACACACAGTCTAAGAACGGTGGCTTGCTATGCACTTAACATTCCCGTTCCTGGTTCTGCCTGAATTCTCGGCAGCTCACGGATTCCATCCAGGAAGCTGCCCTGCCCTGAGCACACTCGGACTCTGTGAATCCATCTTCCTCCCTGGGGTTCTCGAGTCCTGACAGCTGCCGTGGTCTTGGATCTTTGAAAGATGAGTCTTCTTAGTTCTCCAACCAGTTTAAAGCCGATTCATGCCAGTGGGAGTGAGTAGATGCATCCCAGTTTAGTATATATTACAAATATATATATTACAAAATACTGGGTTGTTGGAAAAGTCAGGACCCATTTTTCTATGCCAAAATGCATCATGACTTTTCTGATGCTCCAAGAATAGCTATTAATGGAAGAGAGGAATTCAAATGTTCATAGTACAAGGTAATGATAGATGTTTGAGATGACGGATATGTTTATTCTACTGCTTTGATCATTACGATGTATTCATGAATGGGAAAAACACACTATATCTCATCAATATGTATAACCATTATGTGCCAATCAAAGATTTTAACTAAAAGATAATAATTTGAAAAGAAGAAAGCTCAGGCCAGCTAGTGGTGTGGCGGTTGGGGTGCTGGATCCCCACATGGTCAACTGTGTGGTTTGGGTCCCAGACCCAGCAGCTTGAAGAACATGGCAGGCATGTGCACGTGTGTCTTGAGAGGAAAACTGAGGAGGCGTGGTCATCCTCCATGGAGGGTGCTTTTTCTCTTTTCCTGTCGAGTGTGCTTTTTCGCTTTCGCTGTCTCTCTTTCTGACAAGTGCATGTGTCCTATGGCAAATGAAAAGAAAAAAAAGAAAACAAGAAAAAGAAAGATGGTTCCTCTTCATTAAGGCAGGGCAAGCCCAGCCTTTACCCACACATATCCTGCTGTGAATCTGCCCCCAATTGTTGGTTATCACCTTGGATTGTTCTTGGGGTCTGTGGGGCAGGTGAAGGTTGGGGTGCTGCCATCCTCCACTCTAGTTCTGGGTCATCTCTGGAGTCCTTGGAGTGACCATGGCTGTCTACTGCCCTGGTTTTGCATGGGCTTAGTCAGGGTATTTTTGTATCATTAAAGGACATTTTATTGACTGTTCATTCCTTGTCTGCTTTATTGTGATCCGACTGAAGATTTAAGTAATAAAGATAGAACACTGTTGAAAAGAGAGCTGCTATAAACCAGCAGTACAGATAAGTAATTGGCAAAGGACTGCCTGAAACCTGAGATGGCTGTGTGCTTAAATGGTGTGCAGGTGTAATGTGTGTTTATCAAGTATCTTTAAGAGGGTCACACCTTGGGACCAGCAGTTAGCGTAATGGCTGTGTCGCTGGACTCCCACGTATTCCACTGTGGTTCAAATCCCGAACCCGGTGGCTTAAACTCACACCAGGCGCGTGTGCGTGTGTGCCCAAGATCCCGAGAGGAGAATAGAGGAGAAGGGATTGCAGTGTGGCCATCCCCTGGGGGGGTGATTTCTCGCTTTCTGTCTCTCTGTCTCTGTCTGTCTGTCTGGCGAGTACACACGCCCTATAGTGAAAACCTCTCCAAAAAAAAAGGGTCACACCTTTTCAGGGCAGCTGTGTAATGCAGCATTTAAGCCTGTACAAAGGGAGCTAGAACTCACATGACTCACTGTGGTTTGAATCCTGCCCCAGTGGCTTGAAAAACACAGTGGGTATGTGTGTACATGCATGCCCTGAATCCTGATGAAATGGAGAAACAGAAGGAAAAAGGATTGTGGAGTGACCAGGCCCCACTGGGAAGTACTTTCTCTCCCTGCTCCTCAAGTACACATGCCCCCTGGCAATGAAAAAAAGGCTTCACACATTTTTTTAGAAGTTCATGTCTTTCTTTAATAAGAAAGAGAGACAGACTGTCAATCACCTTAACAGGGTCCTCATGGTGTGACCACCCCCAGTCTCTGCTAGCCTGGATCACACTCAGGCATTCCCAGCATGCTCAGGGAGGTCCTGGCTCACATTTCGCATGTGAGTCCAGTCGTGTTGCTGCACCACCACCTGATGGCAAAAATTCACACCTTTGACATTATAATGCCACTTCTGGGAAACCATCCTAAGGAAATGAATGCTATACCATTTGCAAAATGCCACAAAGGTGTTCTTTACATAGTTATTTATAAAGAAAACTAGAAACAACTGAAATGCCCAGTATTGGGGATGAGGTTTTATAAAATTATGGCTACCACTGATTTCAGTGGTTTTCCACTTTCTGTACATTTATGGTTGCTTGAGAAACTCACTAAAATGGGTATTCTCAGCTTCCACTCCCAGAGATTCTGACTTAATGGGTCTGGGATGAGATCCAGCAATCTGCATTTTTAACATACCCTATATAATTCTGATGCAGATGTTCTGCAGCTCGCTTTGAGAAAACTGATCAACTTGATGTGATATTTTACAGTCATTTAAAATGATGTTTACAGAAAGATTATAATAACATTGAGGAATGCTTTATAAATAGAAAAATATGTAAAACTGTATATATAACTCTGTAGCCAATTATGAAATACAACTATATAAAGCAAAGCAAAAATATACAAAAATGTAAACAGCGGTGGTCTCAGGGTGGTATGGTTATGGTGATTTTCTTCTTTTTTCCTACATTTTCTGTATTTTCCAGAATTTCTAAAAATGAACATTATATTTATCACAAAACCCCATCAGCTCATAATTTTAAAACAAAAATTGTCCTCTTTGGTGCAAATTAAAGGGTTGTCTATTGGGCACCCTCTTTCCTGGGATTGATACTAAAATATGTCTTTCAAAAATTTTTAGGTCTATGTATTTCATTCTTCTATGAGTGAGAGACACACAGAGAGGAATAGACAAACACCCCCAATAAGGTCTTAATGCTTAGATCTATTCCAGACTCAGTCAGCTCTGGGCCATGGGCACAAACATACCTACGGGGTTCAGGGAGGTCTTTAGAAGCGAACCAGGAACCTTCCCATGTGGGACAGCCTCACAGAGTGTCGTGAGCTGCAACTGCCAGCCCCTGTAAGGTGAAAGGACCCTGAAGTGAAGAGTTGAATTTCTTATCTTTTCTTGTTTTCGTTTGAATTTTTGCCACAAGGTGTGTGTGCTCACCAGAGAGAGATACCACCCTCCGTGGAGGATGGTCTCTCTGCAACCCTTCTCCTCGATTTCTCCTTTCAGGATATTGGGCACACTCATGTGCTCAGCATGTTTTTCAAGTCACTGGGTCTGAAATTTGAACTGTGCAGCCAGTCCTGTCAAATCTGGCTGTCTTAACCACCACACCTCTGGCTGGCCTTCCTCATCTTCAGATAGGCCCAACTCTTCTTGGAGATGTTTTCACACCTGCTTCACCCTCAGACAGTTGATAGTTGTCAGAGTTATGGAAGGCGCATTCAGCTTTCCTTAGTCATAGTCATAAAAGAGAATTCTTATTTTGTAAAGCTAAACTTTTTTATTTAATCTTTTTTTTTTTTTTAGAGAGAGATTATTGCTATAGAGTGCACATGCTTGCCAGAGAGAGAGACAGAGAGAGAGAAAGTGAGAAATCACCCCCCAGGGGAGATGTCCAAGTCACAATCCCTTCTCCACTCTCCTCTTGGGATTTGGGGCAAGCACACATACATCTGGCATGAGTTTCAAGCCACTGGGTCCAGGACTTGAACTATATAGTCAGCCATGTGGAAATCCAGCACCTTAACCACTACACTACATGCTGGTGCCGTGCTGAACTATCTTTTTTATTTATTTATTTTTTTTTTGAGAGGTTTTCGCTATAGGGCACGTGCGCTCGCCAGACAGACAGAGAGAGACAGAGAGACAGAAAGCGAGAAATCACCCGCCCGGGGGGATGATCACACTGCAATCCCTTCTCCTCCGTTTTCCTCTCGGGATCTTGGGCACGCACGCACACGCGCCCAGCATGAGTTTAAGCCACTGGGTCCGGGACTCGAACCGCAGTCGACTACATGGGAGTCCAGTGACATAGCCATTTTGCTAACTGCTGGTCCCCCGTGCTGAACTATCTTAATGCCATTCTGTTGAGGATTATTTCGGCTACTATGCACAGGACAGTGAGACCCTGTCTCAAGAAGTTGGAAATACGGAAAGCAAAGCTGTTTTCTGACAAATGCATATCTGGGCTGTTGAAAAAGTCATGATGTATGCTTTCTGTGTAAAAATGTGTCAACTTTTCTGCAACCCAATATTAGTCAGTAGAACTTCCACAGCAAAGTCCCACAGACTGAGTGGCTTATTAAACAGGAAGGAGTCTGAGGTGGAGATGCCAGCAGGGTTGGTTCCTTCTGAGGGTAGTGAGGGCAGGATACCTCTCCTTGTTCCAGGCCTTTCTCCTCGGCTTGTGGAGGGCCGTCTTCTCCCTGTGTCTTCATGTAGTCATCCCTCCAAGTGGGCTTGTGCCCGAATTTCCTCTTGTAAGGACTGCAGTTACACTGGGCTAAGGCTCACCCTAATGACCTTGTTTCAACTTAATGACCTCTTTAAAGAACCTATCCCCAGATATGTTCGGAGGGACTAGAGGTCAGAATGTTCTGAGGGACTGGGGATCAGAATTCAACACAAGTCAGCCTATAAGAATGCATTATTAAGCAACAGATGGTAGATAGAATTCAAGGGGAACTAAGATTTTCTACCTGAACCCAGACACTGCACCAACTCAAGGAGAAGCCATACGTCTCTCCTTCTTCTTTTAAATTGCCAGAGGGCTTAGGTGCTTGTCAGAGAAAGGCAGAGAGACAGAGAGAGTGAGAGAAAGAGAAAACTCCCACGGGATGTGGTCACACCATGATTCCTTCTCCATTTCTCTTTAGAGCTGTGCAAAGATATTCGTTTATAGACCTGGAGTGGGTCCCTATGGGTCCTTCTTACTTGTGGTCCCTGATATTACTCACTTGCTGGAATGTGTTAGCTCGGGCCAGCAGGTAGTATGGTGCTTGAGGCACTGGACACTCCCCTGTGGCTGACCATGGTCGAGTTCTGGACCTGGTGACTTGCTTTCTCACTTTCCCTCTGTGTGTGTGTGTCTCTCTCTCTGGTCAAATTAAAATAAACGAATAAATAAATAAAATTAAAAATTTTTTTAAAGAAAAGAAAATCAAAAGTTGGAGGGCCTGTGGGCTGTTCCATCAGGACCTGATCGGGGAGGGATGGCCTGCTCTGTCCTTGAGTTGCCACCTGCATGTCCTGGTGAGAGCTCTGTGTCTCTGCACTGCTTTTGCCCACATCCAGCCGAGACTCTGACTTCCCAGTCATATGACCGGGGGCAAGTTCAGTAACCTGTCCAAGTATCCTCTGGAGAAATGAGAATAAGAATTCTTGTCCTGGGGCTGGAAGGTGGAGTGGTGGTTGAGGGTGCTGGACTCCCACATACGATTGTGGTTTGAGTCCCAGACCTGGTGGCTTGCTTTCTCACTTTCCTTCTCCCTCTCTTTCACTCTATCCCTCCCTGGTCAAATTAAAATAAATAAATAATAAAATGAAATAAAATAATTCTTTTTCTTTTCTTTTTTTTTTTGGAGAGGTTTTTGCTATAGGGTGCATGTGCTCACCAGACAGACAGAGAGAGACATAGAGACAGAAAGCGAGAAATCACCCCCCAGGGGGGATGGTCACGCCGCAATCCCTTCTCCTCCATTCTCCTCTCGGGATCTTGGGCATGCACGCACACACACCTGGCATGAGTTTTAAGCCACCGGGTCCAGGACACGAACTGCAGTCAACTACAGGGGAGTCTAGCGACATAGCCATTATGCTAACTGCTGGTCCCTAGGGATTCAGCTTCTCTTGAGCAGCACATAATCACTATGCTGTGGAGACAGCTCTATTGTGTTTCTCATGTGAGAGGGAAAAGAAATCAAGACAGGTTTGAGCACCTAATCAAACCCACTGTCCTTGAAACTGGTCTGCAGTTCTTGCTCTATCTAGTTACCTCATGGGCCTCATCAGTTTTTCTGATGAACTAAATGCCCTGCAGAGAGTGCTTTTAAGGAGTGCTCCTAGGAAATGCTTAGAGACAAACGACTCCTTATCGGGAAGGTGGGGGTGGGGAAGGCTGTGGACACAGCTAGCCTTGCCTAAGCTCATTCACCCCCAATCTCGTGAGAACACGGTGGACGCTGGGTGTTGCCTAATCTGGTGGGCAGACCAAGGGCCTCATTAACCAGCAAAGCTGAGGCTTCCAAGCAAAAAGAAAATGCAGCTTGATAAAGTTATCTGGAATTATGTGTTCAGAAACTTCTAGAAAGAAGCAATGTCCACTTCAGTGTTTTGTAAGTATTGTGTTTTAAGAATCCATAGTGTGTTTATTCTGAGTCACATTTTGTAGACTATGACATATCTTCAGGGCTGAGGACTTCTAAAGGTCTGCCAGTATCTTCCCCTCCCAAATCATGATGGGTACGTGTGATCTGAGACTTGGGGGTTTTTAGTGCATTTTGGAGGCCTTGCCTGCTGGGCTCTGAAGCCACGGCTTCATTTCAGTGATGCGTTCAGAATACCTACAGCACAGGGTGGTGGTGTGTTTCATCAGAAAGCACTCAAGCACTAGTAATTCCTCCCTTCATTAGAAGGTTGTTCTGTCTGAATCATGGGATTAACAGAGCAGGATTTAAGGGTTAGCCCTTTAGCATAAAGATTAAGAGAGCTGGGGGTGGCAGGTGGCATGGTGGTTAAGGGTGCTGGACTTGCACAGGGCCGACTGTGGTTCAAGTCCCGGACCTGGTGGCTTGCTTTCTCACTTTCCCTCTCTTTTTTGCTCTGTCCCTCTCTGGTCAACTTAAAATGAATAAATAAATGAATTTGAATAAAGTGATTATTTAAAAAAAAAGATTAAGGGAGCTGGATTTCACAAGGCTAACTGCAGTTTGAATTCCAGCTCCAGTGACTTGAAAAATATACCAAGTATGTGTGTGTACGTTCCCAAAATCCTGGTGGGAAGGAGGAATGGAGGAGAAGGGATTGCAGCATGACTATGCCCATTGGAGGTTGCTTTTTTTTTTTTTTTCTCTTTTTTTCTCTCTCTGGTGAGTGCACATACACTGTGGACATTTTTTAAAAATATATTTATTTATTTTTTTCAATTATTTTATTCAACTTTATTTATTCATTTACTTATTTTAATTTGACCAGAGAGGGAGAGAGAGAGAGGAAAATGTTAGAAAGCAAGTCACCAGGCCCAGGACTTGAACTACGGTCAGCCATGTGGGAGTCCAACATCCTTAACCACTATGCCACCTGCTGGCCCCAATAAAATAAAACAATAATTAAAAAAAAAAAAGAGCAAAACTTTAAAGATTTTTTAAAGTCTTTAGCTGGGTCAGCTTGTGGCCAGGTGGTTAAGGGAGCTGGATCCCAGATGGTCAACAGTGTAGTTCAAGTTCTGGACTCAGTGGCTTGAGAAACATGCCGGGTGTATGTACATTCTGAGAAGAGAAATTGAGGAGAAGGGAGTGTGGTGTGGCCATGCCCCACGGGGGAATGCTTTCTCACTTTGCACCTTCTCTCTCCAGCAATTATATGTGCTCTCTGGCAAAATAAATATATAAAGAAAAGAAAAGAAAGAAAGAAAGAAGTTCTTTTACATGTTGCTTTTTATATGAAGTAAAAAGAAAAGAGAGGCATGAGATTTGAATTTCACTATTTTCTTCTTTTTTTTTTTTTTTTTTGAGAGGTTTTTGCTATAGGGCACGTGTGCTCGCCAGAAAGATGGAGAGAGACAGAGACACAGAAAGCAAGAAATCACCCCCTTTCCCAGAGTGGATGGCCAAGTCATGATCCCTTCTCATCCATTTTCCTCTTAGGATCTTGGGCACGCACGCACACGCACCTGGTGTGAGTTCAAGCCACCGGGTCCGGGACTCAACCTGCGGTCAGCTACATGGGAGTTAGTGACATAACCATTACGCTAACTGCTGGTCTCTTCACTATCTTCTTCTTAGACAGTGGTGCATATCCATGGCCTCAGCAGGTTTGTGAGTATGTAAACATGTATAACTATAACTGATAGAACATATGTGCATATGTACCTATATGTAACTATAAACACGGGGTTGTCTGTAAAGTCATGAGACATTTTTGCATAGGATAAAACACATTATGACTTTTCTTACAACCCAGTACTTAATATAATTATAAAAAGTTTTCCATTGAGTTCTGTTGAAATGAATTAAACCATGCCTGAATTTACCCTACCCAAGGCCAAATATGTATAATTTATGAAGCTGGACTCCTCGGAGCTTCTGGATTTGCACCATTTTCACTGCCTATGGAAAGTTCTATTCCTTGTTGGAGGCAAGGACATAAGCGCAGGACTTCCCTGTACTTCCCCCAAAGCACTACGAGTATTACCAGTTCATAACTGAAGACCCAGAGAGTTGCAACCATTTCTTCCCAGGTTTACACAGATGACAAGGAGAGAGCCAGGATTCAACCCAGTCTGGCTGACTGCAGACCTTGCGCTGGTCTCGCGAGCTCGCTGCCTCCATGGCACCAGGCCTGCCAGCCGTGGTCAACGTCAGGCATACTGCTCAGGTCCAAGTGAAAAACAGAAAGCCCCTACTCTGCACCTTGCAGGCTAATGTGGGGATTTGTTCAGCCACCAAATGTCAGGTGTCTCAGGAGCACCAATCACCGTTGCGGGACAAAGCTGTGTCATCCAGGGTGCAGGAGGACAAAGACGCCTTGGTGGTGGGCAAACAGGGTGTGAGTTCTGCTTCCTCTGTGGTCCAGGCTCTCCAGAGTGTCCTAGTCAGACCCTTCAGTAGCTCCTTACTTAGGAGAGGCCCACGCCCTTCCTTAAGCCCTGAGCACAGCGGCCCTGCAGAGCCCATCCATTCATGCACTGGCTCATTCATTCAGCCAGACTATTCATTGAGGCCCACCCCTCCCCCTCAGCCTACGCACTGGGACAGCAGGAAGGAAGGAAGGCACTGTCCTCGCTGGCCAGAAGCTTTCGGGAAGCGGGGAGATAAAGTCAACAGCCACAGAGCGAACGCACTGACCACAGTTTTACAAGTGTGACGAAGGAGAAGGTGCTGCGGAAATCAGGAACTACCAGCCACAGGAGGCCTGAAGGGTGACTTGCAGTTGGCTGACGAAGGGATAAGGAAGAACATTTATTTAATACGCCCACTGGCCACTGTTTCAGTGCTTTACAAATGCGATAGGGTCTTTAAAAAGTCCATGGAAAATGCATATTATGAAAATACTGCGTATGGATTTTACCTTTTTTTGCACATTAATTTATACTCTAATTCCAGCTTAAACATTTTTTTAAAATAATTATTTTTAGGGACCAGCAGGTGGCATGGTGGCTATGTCGCTGGACTCCCATGTAGTTGACTGTGGTTCAAGTCCCGGACCCGGTGGCTTAAACTCACACCAGGCGCGTATACATGCGTGCCCAAGTTCCTGAGAGGAGAATGGAAGGAGAAGGGATTGTGGCGTGGCCATCCCCCCCGGGGGGTGATTTCTCGCTTTCTATCTCTCTGTCTCTCTTTGTCTGTCTGGCGAGTGCACGCGCCCTATAGCAAAAAAACCTCTCTAAAAAAAAAAGAATTATTTTTATTTAACTTTATTATTTAATTTATTTTATGTAAATTTGACCAGATAGGGACAGAGTGAGAGGGAGAAAGAGATGGAAAGTGAGAAAGCAAGCTGCCAGGTCCAGGACTTGAACCGTGGTTGGCCATGTGGGAGTCTAACACCCTTAACCAGCATGCCACTTGCTGGTCCTCTAATTCCATTTTTCATGAACTTTTAAAACTCTCCCCCATGCTGACTTGTTAAATTCTCATAACACTGGTATTACTGCTCTAAGCAGGTATTACTAGTATCCTCATTGTACAGATGACAAAACTCAGGCACAGACAGGTGAAATGACTTGTCCAAGAACACTCACTTAGGCATGGTCCTAGCCAGAAGCCATGTTTATCAGCACATGGATGGTATTTAAAATTATTTTTCTTTCTTTCTTCTTTCTTTTTCTTTTTCCCACTCTCTCTTTCTTTCTTCCTCTCTCTCTCTTTCTTCCTTCCTTTCCTTTCTTTTTTTCATTTTCTTTCTTCTTCCTTTTTCTTTCTTCTTTTTCTTTCTTTCATATGAGAGAGAGACAGAGAGACAGCACCCAGCAGGGTCCCTACTCTGCATTTCACCCCCAACCTTCAGCCAGCTTCAGATCATGGGCAAGCACATGCCTGGAGTACTCAGGGAGGTCTCTGGACTTGAACAAGGAACCTTCTCACATGGGTCGGCCTCATGGAGCACTTTGTTCTACTGCTGTGCCACCATCCAGCCCCTAGATGGTAGTACAGCAGAGATGAGATGAAATAATTCAGGGAGAAAAGAAGAGGCCCTCGGCTGGAGACCTGGGAGACGCCTGCATTCAGGATGATCTCCCCAGAAGACTGAAATCTGGTGTTGGGGGCGGGGGGTGGGGGGGGGAAGGCGAGGGACAGAGAGTCAGAGACGGGTGCTGGGAAACAACAGAAGGAAGTGTTTCTACAAGAAGGGAGCGCCCAGCTGGCTAGATGCTGCTGCTGTCGGGGAGGATGAGGGCCAGTGGACACCATTGTGACCCTTGGCAAAAGCGATGTAAGGAGAGCTGAGTGAATGGGTGGGAGGAGGTGAGCGAAGCCCTGTGATTAGGGAGTGCAGGAAAAATGGAAGGAGAGCAGGTAGTAATTCTGATAAATAATTCTTTTGAGGAATTTTACTTTAAAAGGGGGAAGAAAAATAGGGTGGTTGCTGAAGGGTGACCTAATTCCAAGGGGTTTTTTTCAAAGATGGGAGGTATAAACCTGCTTGTGAGAGGAATGCTTCGATGAAGGTGAGAGGGCACCGAGGACAGAGCGAAGCTCTAAGGCTAGGCCACGGGTGTTCTCCAAGACCCAGCGGGTGTGTGGGGAAGGCCGGCCTTAGAAATGTGCAGCAGGGCAGTGGCCAGGGGCTGGTGGGCAGTACTGTGCATGACCCCCGCCCCCAACCCTCTGTCATTCAGCGGCAGGTCCGTGAGTGGCCTTCACTCCAGAGCTTGCTGGTTGTCCTCTCTGAGATCTTAGCAGAGCTTTTAAACGGGGGAGGCACCATTCTTCCAGGACACTGCAAGGGCCGCAGGGCACCTCCTGGCATCCTGTCCCTGGGGCATCACCAGCCTTTGCTGAAAGGACAGGGCTGATGGTGCTGCGTTCTCCGTGGAGCTGGCAGTGGAGGAGGGGGTTAGCTCCCACACCTAAGGCTTTGTATTTCTTTTCTTTTCTTTTTTTTTTTTCTCTCAAAGATGTGTTAGACTCTTGCTTTCCAGGTGCCCTAGACACTCGAGGACAGGGACCAAGAGATCCCTGCTGTCATGTAATAGATGTAGCATCAACCCATTTGACAAACAAGATGGCTGTGAACTGAGTAAGTTTGCCTAAACTTACTTTACAGAGTTTCTTAGACACAGAATGAGCCAGTTAGGGCCCTTGGGTACTTTACTGGTTTTCAAGGTTTGAGCCTACGAAATGTGTGGTATAGCAGGCACCACCTATTCAGCCCTCCAAAGTCTTCCTCCTCAACGGGCCTATGTTTGGCAGATAAACACTCACGCTCATACAAAGAAGGGAGGAACTAAATCTGGAGATCTTTGAATGCAAAACCAGGGGATTCCCCAATAGGGAGCAAGTTCTTCTGGGTAAAGAAAAAGAATTGGGTAAACGAGGCTGCAGCGCTGGTGGTCTGAGACAGCCTGCCGTCACAGGGTGGACTACCTCTAACCCACCTCTTCATGTTTCAGAACTTTAAGAAACAGCATGTAGGCATAGACCCTTGTGAGAGGACTTCTGTGGATTTCTCTTTTCCCCAATGTATTGTAGGTTGTATTGAAAATTGTCTTCCTACAAAGTAATAAAACATAACCGTGGATTTTGGGTTTGCTACGATTTCAGGCTGGCTGAGGAGTCTACAGGGAAACTGTGAGAATTGAGTAGGAGGTGCAGATGAGAAAAAAGAGAAGTTCCCCTTGTTCTCGTCTGAGGAAACTGGGATGGAAGGAGCCATGTGATGACGTGAACGGGAGACCTCTCCAGAGCACCAGAAGGGAGTCTGTGGTTTTGTCCAGAGGCAAGTTGGCTTAAAAAGGGCTGAAAGCACCAAGCAGCCCCCAGAGATTGCTCCAGCCCGAGAGTAGGAGGGGAGGATGAAGGACAGCTAGCCTCGCAGGCAGGGGTGCCCCTCTGCCTCTGCTTTACTCCTG
>NW_006160128.1:1376555-1425096 GCF_000334495.1 Tupaia belangeri chinensis
TCGTAGGAATGGGGGCTGGGGCAGAGGCCAAAGGCTCTGAGTCCCCCAGAACGTTGCGGAACCGATCCCTCCCATCTTTTGGGTGGGAAGCTGCCCCAGTAGCATGCTGGGAGGTCTTTCTTGAGCTCTTTTTCTTTCAAACCCATCTCCCCATGTCTTGCATGGTCATCAGTGGTAGGTCAGGAATCAGATACAGAAATTTGTTAAAATCGAATTGATTTGTGAGTCAATTCAATTCCCTAAAGCTCTGAGGTGGGATTAATCTGGAAAGGCTTCCCCCAAAAAGTTGATTTGGGTTTTTATCTTTGGATAAAGAGAAACTTTCGCTAGACTTTGAAGGGAGACTGGGCCCAGCTCCGGCAGAGACACCAGGGCAGCTAGAGAGCTGCACAGATGGAGGAATGCACAAAAGGCAAGAGGGTGACTGGGGCCTGGGGGTGCTTGGGAAGTCACCGAGGGGACCAGACAGCAACGAGGACCATGTAGTGGGACTGGGGGTTGGAAATCCATGGTGAGCAGTTAAGAGTCGAATAAGAGCTTCCGCATACCTCAGGGGAGGTGATTTGATTCGATGAAGTCTTTTTATTTATTTATTTAATTAATTAATTCATTTTTAGTTTGAGCAGAGAAACACAGAGAGAGAAAGAAGGAAAGTGAGAAAGCAAGCCACCAGGTCTGAGACTTGAACCATGGTCGGCCATGTGGGAGTGTCCAGCACCTTAACCACCACGCCACCTGCTGGTCGAAGTCTTAAGAGGGAGAAAGGTGGCAGGAAGTTCAGAATCGTGCTTGTAGAGGTGACTGAAATGGGATGCTGGGGAAGAGCCCAGGAAAGGGCACAGAGGAGTTATCAGGTGAGGTGAGGTTAAGTGGGGGTGATGGCACTGAGGCAACCAGAGGCAAAGCTGGAGAGCAGCTGCAGTGTGCATTTGTAGCTGGTGGTTTCTGCGGGCCTACTGTGTGTTCCGAGACTGGGACCTTTCTGTATATCCTCAGAACTTAGCAGAGTTGACACTCTTTAACGATTTGTTGAATGAATGGGTGAAACAATAATAACATCTAAAATGGTTTTGAAGCTGTGGAAAATAGTGTGGCCATTTCTCAAACATAGAATTACCATACAATTCAGCACTTCCATTGTGCGATACATACTTCAAAGAATCGAAACAGGTGTTTATTTGTACACCGATGTTCATGGAGCACTATTAACAATAGACAAAAGGTGGAAGAAAACCCAACTGTCCACCAACAGATGAATGGGTAAGCAAAATGTGGTATATAATACAATGGAATTAATATTCCATTGTATAGCCTTTAAAGGAAGGATCTGACACTGCAAACATGGAGGAACCTGGAAAACATTACGGTGAGCGAAGTAAGCCAGTCACAAAAAGAAAAATACTGTATAATCCCACTTGCACGAGGCACATAGAATAGTCAAGACATAGGAAATAAATCAGAGGTTACCAGAGGCAGGAGACAGGAAGGAATGGGGAGTTATTATTATTAGTTTTTCTAATGTTATTTTGGTTTCTCTTTTTTTCTTCTTTCTTTCTTTTTTTTTTTTTAAAGTAGATTGCTCTTCTTTGTTTTTATTATAGTAAGAACATTTAACAGATCTACCTTCTAACGAAGTTTTGAATATACAATACAGCTGTTTTCTTTGGTTTTAGCCATAGGGTACTTGTGCTCACTGGAGAGAGCCAAAGAGCCAGAGAGAGGGGAAGTGGGAAATCACCCCCCCCCCGAATGAACGGCCACACTGCAATCCTTCATTCTGCTCTTGGGATTTGGGGTACACGCATACATGCCTGGCATGATTTTCAAGCCTTCTGGTCCAAGACTTGAACCGCAGTCAACCAGGTGGAGTGGGAGTCCTGTGCCTTAATCACTATGCCATCTGCTGGCCTCACTTTAATTAATGTGTGTAGAGTTATAATTGGAGAAGATGAAAATGTTCTGAGAATACATAGTGGTGATGGTTACATACACTATAAATATACTTAATGCCATTAAATGATACACTTAGGAAAATTAGGAAAATTATACAATTAGGAAAAATGGTAAATTTTATATGTATTTTATCACAATGAAAAAGAAGAAAGATTATAATCCTCAAATGTGTAAGAAATCAAAATATATCAAGTATGTACACTATGTTAAAACCTTTCTTAAGTCACCAATAAATTTTCATTCACATAATGCTTGCAAGGACCCTGAGACTCAAGCACGGTCATCCCTTGCTGTCCTCAGGACCCTGCACAGATACACAAATCCACAGATGCTCACGGCCCTATATACAGTGGTGCCGCGTTAGCACGTAATTGCTACATTCTTTCATACGCTTTAGATCATCTCTAGATTACTTATATTGCCTGATACACTGTAAATGTTATGTAACTTACTGTTATGCTGCATTGTTTAGACAAAAATGAGCAGGCAGAAAAGTCTGTACACGTCCAGTACAGACGTAACTAGCCAGTTCACACCAGAGAAAACCAAAAGTTTTCCACCTGTGGTTGGTCTCATCCATGCACATGGAACCCACGGAGAGCCAACGGTACTGCAGTTCCTCTGTGAATGCCAGGCACCAGGCTAGGTCCTTCACACACATTGCTTCTGATGGGGAAAACCCTGCAAGGTAGTTACGAGGCCCATTTTACAGATGAAAAACTGAGTCTCAGAGACGAAAAGAAACATACACAGCTAATGAGGTGCCTGAGTAGGCTAGAAATCCAGGCTTGCATGAACGCAGAAGTCACATGATTTCCTTACATCAAGTTATCTCTTCCAGCAGCGAGCAAGCCAAGATTTGGTGAATCATAGTGGTCAGTGGAGTTCACGGGAGGCATGTACTTAGCACTGTCTGTACACTCAGCCCTGTTCATATTACTAAGACCAGAGACATGTCTGCCCTCACAGAGTTAGCAGGTACACAGGTCTACACAGCAGGTATCAGTATGAAATGACCTCAGATTACAGGACTAACCCCCAAGGGCTGCTGGATCAAAAGGGTGAGAGTTTGAGTGGGAGTGAGATAGCTGGGAAGACTTCTGGACTCAGGGTTTCCCAGGAAGAAGTCCTTAAGCACATACTCTGTTCCAGGCGACAGAAAAATCTAACTGTTGTAAATATGACTCACACTAACACAAACTCACGATCTCTTCTCTGCAAGTCAGAAATGCAAACATCTCAGGAAAAAATACTTTGTTTTGTTTTTGTCAGCTCGCTAAATCTCATTTAGCAGCCAAACCTGACCTGACCTGACCTACTTACGATCTTTGCTTAAGTCCCTCCGAGTGCACATTGACACGTTTGCGGCAGGATCACACGTGTGTCTGAGCCCCTGCTCAGGGACCCACCGGAGGGTGTATGTTGGAGATGATCTTTGTACCACATTACCTCCTAAAATAGGAAAGCTTCTCATTCCGGCCCCAAGCGTTTGGGGTGTAACTTGTATTTATCATGTGATTGAGCATGTGAAATAGGCATTTTGCTGAGAGCTTTATCAACATTACCTTGCTTAATCCTCATAGTAATCCTACAAGGTTGGTCCTACATGCACACACACACACACACACACACACATCATATATATATATATATATACATATATATATATATATATTTTTTTTTTTTTTTTAAGAGAGAGTTTTATTTTTGCTATAGGGTTCATGTGCTTGCCAGAGAAACAGAAAGACAAAAAGCGAGAAATCACCCCCAGGGCAGCTGGCCAACCACAATCCCTTCTCCTCCATTCTTCTCTCGGGATTTTGGGCACATACACACATACACCCGGTGTGAGTTTGAAGCTGTCTGGGACTTGAACCACGGTTGACTATGTGCAAGTCCAGCAATGTAACCATTACACCATCTGCTGGTCTCAGGTAGGACCTATTCCTATTCCCATTTTGTAGAGGAGGAAGCCGAGACCAGAGAAGGTAAATAACTTGCTCAAGGCTACACACTTGTATGTCATGGTCCAGGCTGCATCTAAAGTCTTCCCGCTTGGCCAGTAGTGTCGCAGTGATGTCCTTGGTGGAAGAGTGTTTGGATCAAGGTGAAGATCAAGTCAGACTATAGAGGACCATGAAGGAAGGAGCTGGAGAGGAGATAAGGCCCAGGGGTGGGCTACCCATCTGGGTGTTGACAGGGAGAGGAGAGCAGGTGAAGTTCAGAAGGGATGTTCCAGGTCAGATGGGCCCAAGTGGGCAGGCAGAGGTGGGGATTTCAGAGGGGCTGGGCTCTCAGGGGAGCCTGGGCTCCCAGAGGCTGACCCTGGAATTTGGACAGCACAGGATCCCAGGGAGCCTGGGTTCCCTTCCTTGGCCTTTAACTTGTCACCTGCTTTCAGACACAAATGGCCACCTTCAGGCCTCTAGCCATTCCCCTTTCTGTTGAAAGAGGAAGCACCTTAGAAGGTCTCCCTGCCCCAGTCTCTGTGGTCTGCAGAAGGGGAACAAAGATCTGATTGGGATTTTTTGAAGAAATCTTGCTTTGATGTGGTCCACTCCAACTTCTTCATCTTCTGGTCTGACTGGACCATGGGTGCCTATGTGGGGACCAACTGAGGGGACTCCCTCAGCCAGGAACCCCTGACAGTGGAGTTTCCCAGCTCTTATTCTGTGACTCTTCAGGTGCCTCCAGTTACCTCCAGGGCTATGGGGACCTTCTCAAGGCAACATTTAAATATTGAAATAAACATTCTATGAAAATAAACCTATGGGGAAAAAATAAGCCTATACCAACCAGTATGTTTTTGGAGAGAGGAAGGGAAAAGAGAATTATTGTAATTTAAAAAGATGCCAGTGCTGTACTCTGAAACTACGGGCGATCAGGCAGTGAGTAGGAAGCCTTGGATCCTAGTCTTGGCTTCCTTCTTTCCCACCAAATAACTTTGGAGCTGCCTTTTTTTTTTTTTTTTTTTGAGAGAGAGGTTTTTGCTATAGGGCACATGTGCTCACCAGAAAGACAAAGACAGACAGAGAGACAGCGAGGAATTACCCCCAGGGGGGATGGCCACTCTGCAATCCCTTCTCCTCCATTCTCCTCTCAGGATCCTGAGCACGCATGCATACATGCCCAGCATAAGTTTAAGCCACCGAGTCTGGGATTTGAACAAGGGTCGACTACATGGGAGTTCAGTGACATAGCCATTATGCTAACTGCTGGTCCTGGAGCTGCCTCTTAAAGTCCTAATCAGATGGGGCTAAAGATGGGCCTCCCAAGGTAGCTGGGAGAATAAAGCAAGCTAGGGTCTATGGACAGGCTTTGTGAATGATATAGCATAATGGTAAGACGACCTGCTGCCTGATGTCTCCCTAGAGCAGAAAAACCCTACCGTCTTACCTGCTTTGATCTGCTTTTGAGATGGAGCAGGGATCTGATATGCATCCTTCAGGGCTACCCATATCCCTACTTCCTCTCTCTAGGCCTTGAGTCTCTGTTAGTAAGGCTAGGCCAGGCAGTGCTACAGTGACAAACAAGCTCCCAGTTTTCAGTGGCCTAACATAATCAAGATTTTGTTCTTGCTCAGATGAATTTGGGCAGAACCTCTTCCATCTTGTAGCCATGTCATCCACAGTGTGTGGGCTGTCAGGTCCCAGTGGCAGGGAACAGGAGGAATGGAGGAGGTACATCCTCTCTTCCACTGGGCCTGGAAATGACACATGTCACTTATAATCCAAGGGTCAGAATTAAGCACGTGATCCCTTCCTAACTGCAAAACTGAGGAGCACGTGGATCTCCAGTGGGTACAAATGGACTTCAGGGTTCTGCCATAGTCTACTCATCTGTCACATGTGAGGGTTGGACTCCATGACCCGGGAGCAGGCACCACCCCTCTCTGAACTTAGAGGATTGTGTGAGCCGGAGACCTGCAAGTTGAGGACCCATGGCAGGTGGGAGTGCCCTGGGTTACTGCACACAGCTTCCACAAAAAAAACCTGCACCCCTACCCCATCTTTCTCCATCTCTGAGCTCCCTCTCCTCTGCTGTGCCTCTGTGAACCCTCAAGTCCCAGTTATCTCAGTGTGTGAGGTAAAATGGCCCTCGCATCCCCAGGTCAGTGCAAATGTTCAGCTTTCTGAAAAAAATAGGGTCTGCCTTGAAGAGAGACTTTGAGGAAGTGCTAAAAGTCAGGTGGCTGGCAGGCTGGGATCTCTTGAAACCACTTGGCTCTGGGATCCCATCTCCCTCTCGCATCTTGAGAGGGGCCCAAGAATAATTCTAAAGACCTCTCCACTTGCCTTCTCTTATTTCCTCTCTTGGTTTGTGTATTTCCTACCCCTTTCCCAGTCTGGTGAGATCCACACTGAACACTAGAAAAATTTCAGTTGAGATGATTAAAGATGACTTATGCATATTTAAAGGCAATGTTTGCATTTTCATGTCAGGAGTATGTCATTTATATTGTATTTATATGATAGAACACATGCATGCACACATGAGAGAGAGAGAGAGAAACAGCCTCCACAGGATCTGGCCACACTGTGATCGCCTTTTCCCAGTCCTCCAGCCTGTTGCATCTTGTGCACTTGCACATATGCCTGGAGTGTTTCAGCTGGACCAGGCCAGGGAGTCTAACCACAGACACCATGTGGGTTCCAGCTTCTCTTGAGCAGTACATTACTGCTGTGCCCAAGCGGGCCCAAGATACGGTGTTCCTTCATTTCAGCATGAGCATTTGACAAACTCTCACCCAGTCTCAGGAGGAGGGACTGAAGGTGCTCAGCTCAACCTGTGCGACAGCATCATGTCACATGCTGCTGGTCTGACCTCATGCATGAGTTGTGTGGTCTTATGCCCATTTTAGGAAACGCAGTATCTACCTTGAATCTCTGTTCTGTCAAAGGATTCTTATCCTATGGCCATCCCTAGCCTCTCTGCAGGGACGTCGGAGGCCTCTGATACTGCTTCTCGTCAATTACTTGTTGCCATGGAGCCTGTAGCTAGAGCACACACCCTAACGTGGTGGGAGGTGCTCAACTCCAGGTGATTCTGCACCTCCATGTAGGCGCCCAGTGTTGCTGTGGTTGTCTAAAAATCTGGAACATTCTTTCCATCAAGAGTGGGACCTCTGCTCCTCCTCTTGTATTGGGACAGTATGTGACTGCTTTGATCTGTAGAGAATAGGGAAATAGAGGGTCTGGGACTTCTGAGGCTTGGTCACAGAAGACCCCCACAGCTTCAGCTTCTACCTGGTTCTTCTGGAGCACTCTTGGGAGCCAGCTGCCACTCCATGAGAAGCCCAAGCCGCATGGAAAGTCACATGTCGCTCTACAGGTGGCAGTCTCAGTTGAGCCCAGGCTTCAAGTCCTCCCAATGCAGATTCCAGACCTGTGAGCAAAGAAGCCTCAGATCATCCCAGTCACCAGCCATCCCCTGAATTGCCTACTTTTCTCAACTGAAGACGTGGACATGGTGGAGCAGAGGAGATCCACCCCTGCTGTGTGCTGTCCAAATATTCAACTCATAGGAATCCGTGAGCAGAAGAAAATGGTTAGCATTGTCCATCTCCAAGTTGTAGTGCTTTGTTCCATAGCAATCGGTAACCGAAATACCACCTTACTTTTCTTTTTTTTTTTTTAAAAAAAGACTTAAGCAGGTGGCGTGGTGGCTAAGGTGCTGGACACTCCCACATGGCTGACCACGGTTCAAGTCCTGGACCTGGTAGCTTGCTTTCTCACTTTCTCCCTCTCTCTTTCTCTGTCTCCCTCTGGTCAAATTAAAAAATAAATGAATTTATAAATAAAATAAAATAATTATTAAAAAAAGACTTAATTTTATTTACTGTTTTTGAATTTTGCTTTAGGGCATGTGTGCTCACCAGAGACAGAGAGACAGAGAGATGAAAAGTGAGAAAGCAAGTTGCCAGGTCAGGGGCTTAGAACCATGGTCTGCCATGTGAGAGTCTAGAACCTTAACCTCCACACCACCTGGTGGCCCCACCATGTTATCCTCCTGCCATTAGCATATAAAGATGGATGACTCAATCTCAGTTTTTTTTTTTTTAAGAGAGATTTTTTGCTATAGGGTGTGTGTGCTTGCCAGAGAGACAGCAAGTGAGAACTCACCCCCCAGGTGGGATGGGCATACCACAATCCCTTCTCCTCCATTCTCCTCTTTGGTACACACACACGTGCCCAGTGTGAGTTTTAAGCTGCCAAGTCTGGGACTTGAACCATGGTCGACTGTATGGGAGTCCAGTGACGTAACCATCATGCCATCTGCTGGTTCCTGCCAGCTTTTAGGCGAGAAGTCTCTAGTGGGGGGCTCATTCCTATTAAACCTCTTCAGTGACAACAGCAACAAGAAAGACAATGGGATTATTAGACAAAGGGACAGATAGGCAGGACATGGGGTAGGGATGGAGTCAGCATCCCGAAAGACCTCAAGATGAACTGCAGATGAACATGAGTCTTGCACTTAGCTTTTAAAATCCAAATGTGAAAGTGCAAGGTGAAGCAGGAGCAAGCCAGGCGAAGGGAGGGGTTGCCTGTCCCCGACAGGAGGGTGCATCGTGATTTGGAATGGCCTGCAAAACCCTACACCACACTGTCCCCATCCAACTGTCAGCATGGTCAGGGCCAGAGGCAGTAGGACCTTTGAAGTGCCATCCTGGGAGGTCTGGGCATGGGAGGACAGGACCTGGCTCTGGTGGAGGACTGATAGGGCTGGGGTGGCTGAGAGGACCCTGGTTGTTAGATCAGCCTACAGGATCTTCCCCATAGGAGAAGCGGGTCTGGGCAGCAGCCTTGCTGTACAGAGCTCTAGAGACCTGAGCCTGGGTTCTGGTATGTGTTGCTAAGGCCCAGCTCTCTCCGGGAATGAAGGAACACCCCCTTCTCTGAACACTGAGGTCTGACAGTTCTCCTGCTTTGCAAGGTTACTTTCTTGTTTTGTAAAAGGTCTCATACATTTCTCAGGGATCCTGTTGGATTTGGTATCTAAGTATGAAATCTTCTGGGGTGGACAGAGGGTTTGAAGACCACTCTGGGTTTGGGTGAAAGGACTGGTGTGGAATCAGATGGGAGAAAAATGTGAGGCTGGCTGAAAAGAGACTTCAAGGTATCCCAGTCAGGAACACTCAGGGCTCCTTCTCTCTCTGCGCTGGGGGGGGAGGTATCCATAACTCCTAGGGTCACTGCCTAAGGGTCTCCTCTCCCTACTCCCCACTTCACTTTTAATTGTATTAGTTAATTAATCAATTAATTGCCAGAGGGCATGTGCATGGGAGCGCACACGCACGTGAGAGAAATAACCACCATGGGGCGTGATCATGCCACAATCCATCCCATCAGGATTTGAGTTATGCATACGCATGCAACTGGTGAGATTTTTTAAAAAGGTTTTTGCCATAGAGCACATAGGCTCCCTGGAGAGACAGAGAGAAAGAGAGAATGAGAGGGAAAGTGAGAAATACCCCCACCCCCAGAGGGGATGACCATGCCACATTCTCTTTTCTTCTATTCTCCTCCTAGAATTTTGAGCATGCACGCACACGCACCTGGTGTGATTTTCAAGCCACTGGATCCAGGACTTGAAATGCTGTCAGCCACGTGGGAGTCCAGTGTCTTAACCACCACACCACCTGCTGGCCCTGCGTTGGTGTAATTTAGAAGCTGCGGGGAGGGTACTTGGTCTGTGGTAGGCCACAGGGATCTGGCCCCCGTGCACAGCACTCAACCACTGCATTACGAGCTGCTCCTCTGCACGCCACTGCTGCTAACATCGACACTGCTTCCTTTGCCTGATTTTTCACTTCAGCCCAATTCCAGGCCTCCATGTTAAAAAGTAAAAACAAAACCAAAACCAAACAAACAAAAAACACGAAGCTTTCAAAACTTAACGACTCCTTCATGGAATTTTCTCTGAGTAGATGTAGATGCAGTGATCACCACTGATGCACTGTGACAGTCAGACCCTAGGCCCCACCATCCCATGGTGAAGCTCTCCCAGAGAAGGCCGGGGGCCCTAGGCTCTGCCTCTGACTCCTGATGGTATAACTCTCCCAGAGAAGGCCAGGGAGCTCTAGACCTTGGCCACCTGCTCCATTCTTCAGAGGGATTTAGGACATCATTCTTCTAGTCATCTCTAGGACATTCTAGAGCATCCTACATCTCTGCTGCTATTTGGGCCCGTCATTCTGAGGTCGGCAGATACAGAAATTCACCTGTTTTTCTTCATCAGAGAGCCAATCTCTTATCAATGTTAAAGTTCTTCAGTTATCTCCTGATCTTTTCCTCTCCAGGCTAAACAATCCTGATTCCCACCGTTATCTTATAACCCAGTCATCCTGACATCATGACTTCTTTTGAAATCACTCCACACATTTCTCTCTCTCTCTCTTTTATCACCAGAGGGTGCGTGCACTTGCCGTAGAGAGAGAGCGAGCCCCACAATGAGATGTGGTCACACCACGACTCTTATTCCTCCATTTCTCCCTCGTCAGGATTTGCGGCTTATATGCAAAGGTGCCCAGCGTGTTTTTCAAGCCCCTGTTGTGGTCGGCCATGTAGGATCTAGCTTTCTCTGCTGTGTTTAGGTGTTGTGCTGTGGGGCCGGCCCCCATGACTCTTCATTGTTTTATATTGAGAGGCCAAGCCCTGTATAGAGAGACCAGTGAAAAGAAGGCTGTATGGCTCCTCTCTGCCTCTGCTCTTGGATTTCTGTCTAATACTAATCACTCAGATCTCCCCCATGTCACTGTCATCTGCAGTTCATGGCACACCCCTATGCCCCTATCTCAGTCCATCCGCCCTCCTTTGTGATCGTATTTCCACTGATTCAGGTGAAGCGTGGCCCACTGTGGTCTTCATTCAGATGATCTGTGTTATACCTGTGGGTAGATTTTGTAAGTAGGCCTTAACACAGGTTTGCTTGTGGGTTTCCTTTTAAAAGGTCAGTGTGAAACAGGAAATGTGACTAACAAAGTCTTCTTCCTCCATGAAGCCTCACTTCATTAGCTGGAAAAAAGGCGCCTGCCCCTCTCCCCCCAAGCTTACTCATGGCCCAAACAGAAACATTTCAAAACAGCACATATTTCCCGAAACCCTGAACCACGCATCCTTAGGCTCATGTCGTGTAGTGAGTGCTTGTCAGGTCTGCTCCGTCTGGGGGCCGGTCCTCACGCCAACACGTGCTGCTGTCACTGCTGTGCACAGAATCCGAGAGTGGGCAGGGGCCTGAGGGAAGCCTCGTGGCTGACCAACGAGCAGCCCAGAGCCCGGGAGCTGGAACAGCGGCAACGCTCATGGGGAGAAGTAAGGACAGAGTCAGAATGGCACCGGGGCTCCCTGATCCTCAAGCCTCATGCCCCAGTTACACCACACACTGAGTCCCTTAAGTGTCTGGAGGGTCTCTGTACCTTTCTTGTAGTCCATAGTCAGGTGAGGTTGCAGTGTAGACGTGTGGTTGCCAGGACACGATCCTGGGTACATTAATCTAGGAGTGATGGTCTTTCTGGAGGCCGCGGTTGCTCCCATGGGTCATCTGGTTTGCAGCCTTGTTTTGGTTTTCCCATCCATAAAATAGAAAACCAATAGCACTTGCCTTCTCGGGTTATGATGATCTGAAAAGAGAGGAGCACACAGAAAACATCGAAGACAGTGTTGGCGTGTGATCACTCCCTAAATGTGAGCTATTATTATTCCGGTGGGTTGCTTAGCTTTCCTCCATTCTATTCAGCTCACTGAGAATTTGGCACCAACCACAGGCTTAGCTGGGGCTGTGAAAATGGCCACATTGAGGCTTTACCTTAACCCTGCTGGTCTCCCAACAGCCAGAAGTTTGTCTGAAGAAGAGCTGAAAGAAATGACACTGACGTCCCAGTCAGCCACGGCGGGGCTTACGGGCGTCTTTTCCAATAGGTTGGGAGGCAGGGAGCCCATCTCTGCGATGGTCTGTTTCAGGACTGCGTGGGGCCCGCTCCCAAGGACTGGTGCCGCGGCTCAGGTCCATTCTGGTCTGCGACCGGTGCTGCTACAGAGAGCATGGATCGAGGTGCAGGGGCTGGGGCTCCAGGTGCTGTGGGAGAACAGGATGCTATAAGTGGGAGCCATGTCGGTTTGAGGGAGCAGAGCCTCCCAGCTATACTCATCCTTTCACCCTCCGCTCTCTCACCGTCTTTGTCTATGCTGGGAAAGCCCTGGAGGCGGGGCAGGGAGTAAAGTTGAGCCCCAACCCTAAAGGTCAACTTCTGAGTTTTGAGTTGCCTCATTCTGCCCAACACCTTCCTGAAAATGTAGTCTTGCCTCACCAGGGGAAGCGTGGGACCCGTGTCAGCAGGAGCTATAGGGAGCGAGCCAGGGCGAAAGCTGCATGAGTGGGGGAACTCAGTGGGGCTGAAGTCTAACACTCTCTTTTATTTTTTTAGTTCTTATTTATGATAGGGTATGTGCACATAGGAGAGAGAACTCTCAACAGAGTCTTGTCATGGCGCAGGCCCCCCCTTTCCAGCTCCCCAGGTTCTTGAGTACTCACACACATGTGCCCAGCATGTCTTCAGACAGACCTGGGGATCTGAACCCCTGGTTGGCCACGTGGCTTCTAGGACTGAGCTACAGACTACAGCACCTAGGCTGGGCCAAACTTGTATGTATTGCATATGTGCAAGTGGTTTGCAGCAGTCTGCACTCTCCCTGTGCACACGGGAACCGTGTGGCCTTGTCAGTCCATGGCTGCTCTCTTTCCCAACTGCCTTCCCACCTGGGCTGGGGAGTCCCTTTCAAGGAGTTGAAGCAGGTGTGCCCAGGTGTAGACACACCCTTTCCACTATTGTCTACTATGTAATAAAAACATTTTCTTTTCTCAAGTGTGTGTGTATACATGTGTGTGTGTGTATACCTGTGTGTGTTTGTGTATGTATATTGTATATTTTACCATAGGGTGTGTATGCTCACCAGAGACAGAAAGACAGTGAGAGGGAAAGTGAGAAAGTGGGAAATCAACCCCCGGAGCAGATGGCCATGCTGCAGTCTCTGTTCCTCTGTTCTCCCTTGGGATTTTGGGCATGCACGCACACGTACCCGGCGTGATTTTCAAGCCCCTGGGTCTGGGATTTGAAACGTGGTTGACCACGTGGCAGTCCAGCACCTTAACCACCATGCGACCTGCTGGCCCCCTCTTTTCTGAAATGTTCTTGATGATTAGATGAGCGGTGTTGCTTGAATGCACTGGGTGGGCATTTGCCAGTTAGTTGGCTTCCTGCAAGTGGAAAGGGTTGATGACTTCTTAAAAATTTGCTCTTTTCCTAAATGGGATCAAAATAATCCTTAGGTTTTTTTGTTTATGGATTCTCTATCTGGAATCTAATTAGTCTTAAAATAGCAGGTAACCAAACTTTTCACTGATTTCTAGCTGACTTGGAATGAAATTAAGTTCCTAAGTAAAAGAATTGGGGGAGGGCAGGATAAATACACGTGAGATTGGTACGTGTTTCCCACTTAATAACCCCGTATTTAAAAACATAACACCTTGATTTTCCCATTTCTTACTTTTCCCACTTCTCTCCTTTACCTTTCTGAGTCCTCATGCAGATCTGGGAAGAAACAGCAGGGGGAGAAAACAGGAGCAGGTCTGGGGATTTGAAATGGGGAAAAGCAGACATTTCTAGCTCCCAACATCTGATTTCCTGAATATCTTCTGAGCTCGAGAAAATGGCTCTCGGTTGCTGTTGCAGTCTGGAAGCAGCTCCTGCTTTTCCACCAGCCCCTCCAGGGCCTTAGTTCCAGCCTGGGGAGCTTCCAGCACTCCCAGCCCTGGGCCGGGTTGGGATGAAGTTATGTGCTCAGCGAGGGGTGGGAGCCTCACACCCTAATGGAGCTGAGCTGGCCACACTGCCTGTCTCTCCCAATTAGTTCCCCAAAGGGAACAAAGCCTTATTTCTTTCCTCTCAGTTCCCAGGCACTGGCTGGGGAAAAACAATCCTTGGCAGCTCAGGGGTTAAAAATAAAACCCAGCGAGGGGGAAAACAAGACAGGCAGCTGCAGCGGCTCCTCAGAGCCTACTCCAGGCTGAACAGAGGCCCAGCAACTCCTTGGAGACTTGAACCCTGGGCGACGGAATTTTCCCTTGCACGGACGCTATTGTCCTCTAGAAAGGGCCAGGGCTCGAGGAGGGCTTGGGGAGCACTGATGTCCCCCAGCCGCAGCCAGGGAACTCCTGAGAGCCCAAGGGCTCTGTCCCACCCAACTGGGCTTGGGTGAAAAGGCAACAGGGGTGCAGCCCTCTCCTCCCCCTTTGGGAAAAAGGAGGGTTTGGTGGAGGCCTTCTAAAGGCCCCGGCACCAGTTGTTGCCCCACTCCTTAGCCCCGACCATCCAGCCACAGGGATGGAATAAAAGGCTTGGTTCCCTTGGCAACAGAGAGGTCTATGGTTTTTCATAGAGTACGAGATGGGCTTGAGGGAAGAAGGGAGGTGGGGAAGTGTTGGGGGGGGAGCTGGGGAGGGTTGTGTGTGTGGGGGGAGTAGCCTGTTTACCAGTGCTGCTTGAGTGTGAGTCTCAAGGGAAGCTGCTGTAGATTCTGGCCTGGGAGGTACAGGATACCCTCAGTGTGGGGAACGCTGCGGTGGTCCATGGTGGGAATGCCATTGTGCAGACCTTCACGGTAACACCATGGACAGCCTAGGTGAGTTAAGGAAAGGCTACCTTTCTAGGTAAGGAGGCCTGGCCCTGTTTTATAACTGGAGACCCCTGCAAGTGTTGATAGGCGCTCGAGCCCATAGAGAGCTATTTGTGAAGCGGAGATTAGAGTAGCAGGCGCCTGTGCCCTGGGCCTGATCTCGATGGACAGACCAAGCTATTTTTAATGTCCAATAGGAGAGTTGCTGAAATCTGGACACAGTGCAGAGCCTGGGCTGACTTGGTCTCGAGCACTGGACGATGTGAGGGGAGTTTAACGTCTCTCATACCTAGCAGCCGCGTTTAGCCTCGGTGAAAACAAGTGATAAGGGATGGGAGACCTTGTCCCAGCATGTTGTCAGGGGCACAGAGGTGTATGGGACTCGGCAAAACCACCTTGAGGTTTTCGACTGTGAGGGCTTCCAGCCTGGCACTGACAGAAGTGCCTTTTTTTTAAGAGAGGTTTTTGTTATAGGGTGTGTGCGCTTGCCAGAAAGACAGAAGACAGAGAGACAGAAAGTGAGAAATCACCTCCAGGGGGGATGGCCATGCTGCAATCCCTCCTCCTCCATTCTCCTCTTGGGATCTTGGGCACACAGGCACGTGCACCCGGCATGAGTTTAAGCCACCAGGTCTGGGACTCGAACAGTGTTGACTACATAGGAGTCCAGCGACATAGTCATTATGCCAACTGCTGGTCACTCTGGCTCCTGTTTTTTATTTTTAATAAAAATAATTTGAGGGAACCAGCAGTTAGTGTAATGGCTATGTCGCTGGACGCCCACGTAGTTGACCGCGGTTCGCGTCCTGGACCCGGTGGCTTAAAACTCACGCTGGGCGCGTGCGTGTGCGTGCGTGCCCAAGATCCCGAGAGAAGAATGGAAGAGAAGGGATTGCGGCGTGGTCATCCCCCCTATGGGGGGGCTTTCTCACTTTCTGTCTCTATGTCTCTCTCTCTCTCTGTCTGGTGAGCGCACGCGCCCTACAGTGAAAATCTCTCCAAAAAAAAAAAAAAAAATTGAAAACTCCTGAACCACATATTGATTTATACTATTCATCTCTTTTCTTGGGCCAACAAAGCAACTTTTGGACTAAATTTCCTTTGTTCCATGCGGTAGATAGCATCATACTTTAAAGGCACCACAAAAGGGACTTCTGAAGACCAGCAGTTAGCGTAATGGCTATGTCGCTGGACTCCCATGTAGTTGACCGTGGTTGGAGTCCTGGACCTGGTGACTTAAACTCCCGCTGGGCGCATGTGCGTGCGTGCCCAAGATCCTGAGAGGAGAAGGGATTATGGCGTGGCCATCCCCCCCCACTGCCCGGGGGTGGGGGTGGTTTCTCACTTTCTGTCTTTCTGACAAGCACATGCGCCCTATAGCAAAAACCTCTTAAAAAAAAAAAAGGGAACCAACCAGTGACTTGGTGATTAAGGTGGATCCCACATGGCCAACTGTGAGGTTTGAGTCCTGGACCTGGCATCTTGAAAAACATGCTGGTCATAAGTATGCATGCCCCAAATCTTGACAGGATTTTAAATGGAAGACAAGTGGCGTGACCACCCCCCAGTCTCTCTCTGTCTGTCTCTCACCCTGTAATGCAGTGGGTAAGCGCTGTGCAGAGGCAGCCAGATCCTATAGACAGAAGTTGGAACTCAGGCCCAGGAGGCTTGAAAGACAGCCTGGGCAAGTGTATGCATGCCCAGGATCCTGACAGGATGGAAAATGGAGGTAAAAGGATTGTGGTGTGATCATGCACCTTTGGGGAATTTTCTCTCATTCTCTCTCTCATGCATACACACATACCATCTGGGAAAAAAGAAGAGAAAGAAGAAAGAGAGAAAGGAGAAGGAAGAAAGAAGAAAAAGAAAGAAAGAGAAAGAAAGAAAGAAAGAAAGAAAGAAAGAAAGAAAGAAAGAAAGAAAGAAAGAAAGAAAAAGGCAAAGATAAACAGAACCCTTATCCGGTGTAGCCAGGTAGTTCTTGGGAGACAATATCAGGGTTCGGTAGAAGGGCTGAGGGTCCTCACCTTTTGCCTGAGAATCTGGGATGGGGAGGGGGCCTGGGGTGAGGTCCCTGTGCTTTTCTGAGGGAGTGTCCAGGGTCATCACTGTGAAGAACTTCCTCACACACAGCAGGGTCAGTTCCCTCAGAGCTTGTCTCCAGTCTCATCTGAAAGACAGCATTGGAGGAAATCGAGAGGGCAGAGCCTGAGCTAGGAAACACCTGGGTGGCAGGTCCCTGATAAGGAAGCAAGCCTGAGATACCACGCAGCTGCTTTGCATACATGACCTATGGCCAATCAGACGGCCACCTGCTTTAATAATCATAATCAAGTGATAATAATAAAAAGATCAAGGCATCACTTATCACCTAGTTAATTTACTTACTGTGTGGTGGGCTGGCAGAGACTCAAATCTAGGCAATACAGGATAACAACTCATTTAGAAAACTGGGAATGGCAACTCAGAGCAGAGAATCTGACATGAATGCCCTTCTATAATCGCACCTCACGTTTATGCCAAGTCAGTGAAGTTATTACTCCCCTCTTAGAGATGAGTAAACCGAGGCCTTGCTGGGTTAGCCGCCTTGAGCAAGATCACATAGCAGAAGGTAGAGAGAACTGGGTTTTAAATCCGATCTGATTATCCTGGACCTGTACACCAGCTGACAGTCACAAAAGCACTTTCAGATATGAAATCTCACTTGCTTCTCAAAACCGCTTATGGAGGCAGGAGATTGTTCCCCTTTACAGCCACAAAAGCTGAAGGTCATGGAATTAGTGACTTGTCCCAGTCACGAGACTAGTCTGTGGTAAACTGTGACTGCTCTGGGACTTCCCCTCTGTGCCTAATCTCAGGCTCCATTCTTAGACATCCAGAAGATTTTAATGTCTGCCATTCACCCGTTCATTTCATTCAAACATCCAGCTAATATTTGCTTAGTATCTACTGTGAATAAGGCATTAAAGGGAATGGAAAACAAATTAGATTGTTAAGAAGCTCCTATGAGTAAAAGGAGTTATGTAATGCCCCTGTCTTGTGTATACGATTACAACTGTCGGTGTTTTCCAAAATCAGTGCATTGCTATATTTTATTCCATAAGCTGATACAGTTGCAACTGGGAAACTAAAACACTAAGAACAACTGATCACCAATATTTCCTAGACACCTTACTCCTTAAAATGGATGGAGTAATTCCATAAGTTTGGCCCAGCTGTGGTGGCGCAGGCAGTCGTGCATGGATATGCGGTGCTGGAAGCCATATGGCTGACTGTGGGTTCAAATACTGAGTTGACTTCAAATGTACCAAGCGGTCCTGAAACATACCAGGTGCGCACAAGTCTAAGACCTTGACCAAGGGAATTATGGCACAAGACCCTGTCCGTGGTGCCTCTCTGTCTCTCTTGTATGCTCTCTCTCCCATGCTTTCTTTTTCATGAAATAAATAAATAACTCCCAAAAAATCAGTAAGCTTTGGCTGAACTGATGGTGACACCTGAATGGAACACTTTTGATACCTGGAGGCAGTGGGAAGAGTTTTGCCAAGTCACCTTTTGACTATCCACAGGTGCATGGCTTTTCAACTTAGCTAACATTCCTGTCTCCCCTAGTCCCTGAAGGCTCCATTGTCGGGGGGGACCCTCCTCCCCATATCTGATTTCATGGCTCAGCTACTTCCTGGACGGGACCAAACACTTACCGAATACCTGAACTTACACGGGCCACATTAGTGTGTGTGCATGCTGGCCCTGTACCCTGCTCACCTGTCTGTAGGGACCATGGACTGAAGACTATTTCTCACATGGAACTGCTATGGGGGAACCAATATCACGAAGTGATGAAAGTTGCCAGAACATGTACAGAGAAGCAAGACGCATTCAAAGACAAGGAGAAGCCCTGGAAGAGCAGATAGTATCAGGCGGGCTGATGAGCAAAATCCCCATGTCTGTCCATATGTCCAGATGGGCGTTAAATCATGAGGGTCAAGGTGCAGAGGGGAGAGAAACGAAGGAGGTTTTTTTCGGTTTTGTTTTTAATTGCCAGAGGGCATGTGCACTCACCAGAGACAGAGAGACAAAGAGAAAGGGGAAAAGCACCCCCAGGGGGCATGGCCACACCACAATCTCCTTTCCTCCTATGTCCATCCTGTTGGGATTTGGCACACCAACGCACATGCACCAGGTATGTTTTTCAGGCTGCCATGTCCAGGATTCAAGCCATGTGGTTGGACATGTGGGATCCAGCCACTTTAACCACCATGCCACTGGCTGGCCCAGGGAAAAGACTATCAAGATTTATTATCTTCTGTGTGAAGCAGCATCATGATTTGTCCTCACCATTCTTCATGGAGTTTCTCCTCACATATTTAAAAACATGGTGTTTTCATTTTTTTAGTTTTTTATCATAGGACATGAATGTTTGCCAGAGAGAAACCAGAGACAGACCAGAGAGAAGAAAAGTGAGAAATCCCACCACCACCACTACCCCCCGGGGTGGAGGGGGATGGCCATGCTACAGTCCTTTCTCCTCCATTATCCTCCTGAGATTTCGGGCAGGCACGCACACACACCTGGCATGATTTCCAAGCCCCTGGGTTGGGGACTTGAACTGTGCTCGACCACGTGGGAATCCAGTGCCTTAGCCATTATGTAAACTGCTGGCCCCAAACATTGTGCATTTCTGCTGGGTTTATTTTTTCTCTCTCTCTCTTTAAATTTCACCTAGCCATTTTTTCCATCGGCAAGAGACACTGACAGGGAAAGACAGAGAGATAGCTCCCCAACAGGGTCTTGATGCTGCAGTCCAACTCAGTCCTTCGCCAGTTCCAGATCATGGGCACATACGTGCCCAACCTACTCAGGAAGGTCTCTGGACACAGAACTGGAACTTCCTACATGGGTCAGCCTTGCATGGCGTTGTGGTTTACACTGTGTTTTACCACTGTGCCACCACTGGGCCCCATTTTTTTTTCCTCTTTAATTCTATGAAGATTCATATTCAGAATTTGACTTCCGCAACAGAAATATGCTAGGCACACTAGACAACTTTTCTATGGCCAACATATCCCTCCTCACTTTTTGGTCACCTCTTCTCAGGTCTCTTGTTAGACACTTCCAGATGGATAACATCCAACCATCCAGACGTGAAGACCCACAGGTATAAGACGTCAGTAAGGTAAAATGAAGGCTTTTCCTGCTCCCTCTCTGATAATGGCCACATGAGTCTAGAGACAAGGGTTTACTGAGCACGCACGAGGCTGATAACGGTCACAGGTAGCATAGGTTCATTTGATAGAACCCTTAAAGTCTACATATTTTGCCTTTTTCTGTTGTGTGTGTGTGCGTCTTTCTCTTTGTTTTTGTTAGTCTAATAGCAAGTCAGTAAAAGATGAAGAGAATGGAGGAGGAGAGGCAGTGAGAAAGGTCACCGTGTGGTCTTGACCGTGTTTTCATCACAAGAGAAAACTCAACTGGCGGTTTGTGTTTGTGGCCTTTATCTTCTCTTCTCTGCTTTACAAACTTGACATAATGGAGTTCTCTAATTTAAAAACAGAGCAACAAATTTGAAAAAGTACTTACATTTTCATTTGAAAAAATGCAAGTTTATAGGCATGGTATTTGTCCTGGAAAAAGCAATGTTGTACACTGTAAAGATACATATAGTGGTTAAATGTAAATTAAGGGAAAAAAAAGAATATATGTCAGCTGCTCACAGAATAGCTAGACCTAGAATAAACAAATCAATATACAGTGCAATGTATCCTAAGAATATCTGTGATCTTACGTACATCTTTTTGTGCTACCCCTCGAAAAAAAGGAAAAAAAGCTATGTAAAGAAACTGTAACTTCGTAAAATGATCAAAACACATAAATGCTTTGTAAATTTGGTAGGCTATTTTCTGAACAACTTGTCCATGGCTAAATGGCTAGTTGGCTGTATTCCAGTGTGGACAGAACAGAATTCAGGTGTGCCTGACTTAAAACCCAGGCCCTTCCCATGATACCGTAGCAGAAATTTACCACTTAGAGCTTGTGCGAATGTTATCTGTTGAGAATTGCAGGAGCAGGTCACATGGCTTTCAGCACTTTATTACTAAATTGTTTCTCTATGCTCTGAAACACCGCATGGCTCCTGCACAATCGTTAATTTTCATAACAGTTCTTCTGTCCCAAATCTCCCGAGCCCATGAATGAATCAGCAATGAAAAAAATCAGTGGCATAATAACAGCGACTGTTTCCTGGATGCCATGCGCCAGGGACTGGCATAAGGTTTGAACTTCATTTAATTAATTTAGTCCCTGCAACAATTTTGAGGTAGGGTCTAGCCCCATTCGCTAGGTGAGGAAGGGCGATTCAGAGATGCTAAGATTCTAGACCTAGTAAGTGGAGGGGCTGTGATGAAGAAAAGCCTAGTTAGGTGTAACTTGTTATTCTGTATGTTAATCTTTAAAATCCAATCACCTCTGTTGAGGGTACTAAATCTATACATCGAAAAAAACGAGAGTGCTTTCTTCCCTCCATTTTTCTTGAAGTGTGTGTGTGTGTGTGTGTGTGTGGGGGGGGTAAAGTTCCCAACTGTTCAAAAAAAAATGTTTTTTTTTAAGCCAGAAGGTATATGTACTTGCATGAGAAAGAGAGACAGAAAGTCAGAGACAAAGCACGCCCCAGTGCGGCCGGTCATACTGCAATCCTTTTTCCTCCAGCTCTCCATCCCGGTCAGGAGCCGGGGCATGTGTGGGCCCTGTGTGTTCTTCAGACTCACAGGTCAGCCACGAGGAATCTGGCTTCCTCCAAGCAGCACCTAACTGCTGTACTACAAGGTCAGCGCCCCCCAAACACACACACACCTCTGTTTATGAGCCTCTTAAAAGAAGAGAATAAGAGCGAACGCTTGCATTGACTCAGACTCAGAGCTGACTTTATTCTATAGGCTTCTACAGTTGAACTGAGAGACAGTTTCTGAAAGAGCTGCAGATTGCAAGCCTTTCTTATTATGCACCTTATCAACTGCCCCTTCTCCTGGAGCCCTTGTGAGACTTTGTATTGCAGTTTGGATTGTGAAGGCTCCAGAGGAAATCTTCATTTCTTCGCAGGTCTTGGGGGGATCATTTTCCATATTAGACAGAGCATTGTACATTCATGAGAGGGCCTCTCCCCCAGACATGTTTTGACAACCAGCAGGGAGGCCAGAAGGTCGGTCTGGTCAGAATGGACTGCTTGATAACCCGAGGAGATCAAGGAGAGCTCTTTCCAAAGCAACAGTTGATCATTTCTAGTTCCTTCTCCAAAGAGGGATGTCTGGCTCTCTGATTACCTTCCTCCCGTTCCGAGACTTGGATCACGCTGCTGGTGACCTTCTGACGTCCATGCTCTGGTCCAAGGTTTGTGTTTGTGTTCATTGAATAGGTTGACACTCATCAACCATGATGGGTATATTTCATAACCATTCCCCTTGGTGTTGTAATTAGAACTCTTATATATTCTCAAATTTTGATGCATCATTTTTTGTATAACATACTTCAATTTAAAAATCATACAGTTTTGCTTTTCTTTTTTGCATGGGAGTGTAAAAAGGAATTGGGGAGAGGGGTTTTTCCTGGGACTTTCTTTTCAGAAATCATTGAGCATTATTCTGGCAACAGGTTTAAGCATAAGTTATAGATTTTCCTTCAAAGAATGAAAAGCTATTTATATCTCTGGGGCAGGCATTACTTCCTGTCTTATAGGCCAGAAAAATCTTAGTGAATTTTGTCTCCCGGCCAGAAATAGTACTTTTATCAATATGTAGTAAGAATATCCACCCAGATTTCTTTAGTAAAGATTCTATTCAAGGGTCCAGGTACTGATTAACACTGCTTGGCCCTCTGAACAATGGGCGTGACCTGGGCTTGATAAGACCAATAAGACCTTTGTCTTGTTTTGCTGGCTGCAGAAAATTGCCTGCACCATAAAGTCATTCAGCCTCCAATGACAGGCCAGGGTACTTCTTGCAAAGACCTGGTTTTTATTTTCTGCCCCGATGGATAGCTGAATCCAAGTGGGGGGTGTGCATAGGGAAGGCCTTGAGGGCACATGTGTGTGCTTGCATGTACCTGGGTCTATATGTACTTGTGCACAAGTACCCTACTTTCCACTGGGATCCGGACTGTGAGGGAAGGGATGGTGAGGCAGCTAGTTTATTACAGGTCAGATAAGACTTGAACATGGATCGTTCGTGCACAACTCTTGCCCTGAAGTGTCTGCTTCCTCTTCCTTACCTTCCCTGGCCTCGGACCACTTTGCCCAGGTAGATAAAATCAAGACTAAGAAAGCTCTTGCAGGTCCCACTCTGCTATACTCACAGATACCTGGAAAATATCTAAAGAAAGTTACAGAATACAACTGGCTTGGTACAAACCCACTCCTGTCCTGGGGAAACTGCCTGGACTCATTCCAGATGGGGGTCAAGAGTGTCAATTTTGGGGCCAGCAGATGGCATGGTGGTTAAGACACTGGATTCTCACACGACAGACTGCAGTTCAAGTCCTGAACCTGGTGGCTTGCTTCCTTGCTTTCCCTCTCTCTCTCTCTGGTGAGCACACATGCCCTATAACAGATTAAAATAATAATAATAATAATAATAAAAAATAAGATTTAAAAAAAAGAGTGTTAATTTTATTTCCTAAAAATACACACTTGTTAAAAACAAGGGGAAAAAGATCCTCCTGTCTGATGGCAAGTGCCTTATATCCCTCCTCCACCGAGAGCTTGCAAAGGTGTCACAGAGGCACCTGCTGTAACTCTGGGCAATCTCTCAGAGTGGACATGTTGGCCCAGACCCTGATGAGTATCTGGTTTTCAAGATGAGGGAAAGAAGCAACAGGAAAATAAAACGTCAGTGACTGATGCCTGCTGTGGCCAAGTTTTATAGTGGATTACTGTATATCTAGAGGAAATGGTAACACTTAGCTTAGGGAAAAAGACTCAAAGGGGGTCCAGCTTACAGCCTTGAAATGCTGGAAGGGGGCTCAGCTGTGGTGGAGTACACTGGTAGATGTTACTACTTTGTAGTTTAAGGCCACATAGGAGGCCCAGGTTTGGGGACCAGCAGATGGTGTAATGTTTACATCACTGGACTCCCACATAGTCTACCATGGTTCAAGTCCTGGACCTGATGGTTTAAAACTCACATTGGGCATGTGTGCGTGCATGCCCGAGATACCGAGAGGAGACTGGAGGAGAAGGGAATGTGGAGTGGCCATCCCTTCCGGGGGCTGATTTCTCGCTTTCTGTCTCTCTCTCTGGGGTGAGCACATGCACCCTATAACAAAACCTCTCTGTAAAAAAAAAAAAAAAGAAAAAGAAAAAAAAAAAAGGCCCAGGTTTGATTTCTAGCCCCCACTAAAAGCCAAACAAGGTGGGGTGAGGCCACGGTCCCAGCTACTCAGTCAGCTCAGGCAGGAAGATTGTAACATAGCAGAACCCTATCTTAAAAACAAACAAACAAACAAACAAACAAATAAATAAAAATTTTAAAAAGGGAAAAGAAAAAAGAAAAAAAGGAAAAGGAAAGAAAAATACCCAAACGACTTTCAAGGAGGAGAGGTAATAGATTTGTTCAAACTATGACTGAAGGGTGGAAGTTTCCAGGAGCATTTTGGTTCAGCGTAAGTGTAACCATTTAGCCATCATCCGACAATGATGGAAAACTTCCTTGGAGGTGCTGAGAAAGGGCCCTGTCTCTCCCCATTCCAGCAGAGGACGGGGGGATGTCGTAATGTGAATTCCAGAAGCAGGCACAAGGTTCAGCCGATGACCTCCAAAGCTCTCTCCAGTTCCGAGATTATATTATTCTATATCTGTAATTTTCCATTTCCCTATTAAGAGGAAATTTTCCACATTGAAAATGTTTTAGTCTTTGATAAAGGTTGTGGGATGATTTTTGCTCTGTTTGCTTGAAAATGGGGCTTTCTCCTTGGCCCAACGGCTTAACAAAACATAACGCCATCAGTAGTATTTATCGTCAGAGGAGATGGGAGTTGATTGGTGGGTGGAAAGATCCTGCTTATTTGGGGCCTGGCAGGGATAGGTTGGGAACTTACATATTGTCTTACATCCCAGTCTCTGAAATTCCTCCACCCAGAGGACTTGGGCATTTGACCCCAGTCCTGAACAGGGACCTCTGTAGAAGCAGTCTGGAGACTGACTGTCATTTCACCTGTTTCCTCAGTTCCTCCTACCACTCTCCTGACCCCTCATAATCTCATGTCCTCCTCATAGAGCCCCATATGATGTGATATGGGGTGATACTACAAATCGAATCAGTTCTTTACCCCTGAATCCCAGAAGTAATAGTAATAATTAAAAAAGCAACATCAAATATTTTATGTAGATAGAAGTTTGTCTCCTTTATTTAACTGTCAGAGGCCCGAGTTTACCTGAAGTGTCTAAATCAAATGTATATATGATGTCTTTGGAAGTAAGGAGAGAGGATGCCAACGAGTGGATGGTCTAGCTGGGCAGTGCCTATGATCTCTCACCTACGCAGGTGGCTCTTCAAGGATAGCTCACGGCGGGCTCCTTCCTGCTTCCCACTCTGCCCCTGGCATTCACTCACTCAGCCCTTTCCTAAGGCACATGGCACACTGTCTTCTTCTTCATGTGACAAGCAGCCCACCTGCCTGGAAATAGATTCCAAGTGAAGAAAATAGAGGCACAGAACTCGTGGGAAAATGATTTGGCCATGGCAAATCATGCTGAATCCTAACTTCAGAATATGACTGTATTTGGAGATAGGGTCCTTGAACAGGTGATTAAATGAAAACGAGCCCATGGGAGTGGGCTCTAATCCTGTCTGACTGGTGAGTTTTATAAAGAAGAGATTTGGACACAGAAAGAGATGGAGGGTAGGGCAGCTGGTGGTATGGAGGTTAAGGTGACTGGATCCTACATGGCTGACTGCATGATTTGAGTCCCAGACCTGGTAGCTTGAAAAACATACTGGGGGTTATGTATGTGCATGCCCCAAATCCAGAAGTGAAGGGATGGTGGAGAAGGGATTGCAGCGCGATTATCCCCCATGAGGATGCTTTCTTACTTTCTCTCTCTCTCCGGTGAGTGCATGGACCTCTTAGCAAATAAAAAAATAAGAATAATGAAAAGAAAGAAAAAGAGAGATAATGGGGTGCACTAGAACACAGAAAAAGCCATGTGAGGACATGATGAAAAGGCAGCCGTCTACAAGCATGGGAGAGAGACCTCAGAAGGATCCAAACCTGCAGCATCTTGATCTCGGACCGCCAGTCCCCCGAACCAAATGTACTGTGAGACAACACACCATCTTACCTGTGAAACTGCGTTACAACAACCTTAGCCAACTACTGGGATGTCGAAAAAGTCATGATGTATTATTATTATTTTTTTTTTGTAGAGGTTTTAGCTATAGGGCACATGCGCTTGCCAGACAGACAGAGAGACAGAAAGACAGAAAGCAAGAAATCACCCCCCTGGGAGATGGCCACGCCGCAATCCCTTCTCCTCCATTCTCCTCTCGGGATCTTGGACACGCACGCACATGCGCCTGGCGTGAGTTTAAGCCACTGGGTCCGGGACTCGAACCGTGGTCGACTACATGGGAATCCAGCTACATAGTCATTACACTAACTGCTGGTCCCATGATGTATTTTTTTCAATGCAAAAATGTGTCATGATTTTTCTGATGGCCCAGATAGATATTGCTAGAGCTGCACTTTTGGCTCACAGATTTAAGAACAAGTCTTCAGCCTTGGGTTCTCTGATCAGTGGCTATCCTGCAGGTCTCGTCTTAGTGGGCAGCATTCTGGCCAAAGCTTCCTATTAGACAGCCCCATCTCTGAGGGGGTTAGAAAAGTTGAAAGGTGGCTATCTGGAAAGAACAAGAGGAATTCCATGAGCTTGTTCAATCCCCACAACCCCACTCCAGGCAGCAGTTAGGGAAGCCTTGAGCAGTTAGTCACCTGACCGTGCACCTGGCAGCTATCAGGTCCCAGGTGAAGGGAGTCACCACACCTTGGGATATACATTCAGCTGGAAGTGCCTCTCAACTGTCAATAATGCCTTTACAAGGCCCACAGGCCTGAGTAAATATGTACTTCTCCCTGTGGGCTTTCCTAAAGGCTGCTACTCAAACAAGGCTCTTTGTAGGTATTGGAGAGCACAAGTTCCTTCTGATAGTAGACCAGATAGCAGTTCCCATATCAAAGGACTACTGAAGGTCAACAAAGTTTAGGAATGAAGGGTTGAGCCTGGGCCTATCCATGGGGCCAGGCCACTACTGTACACACTAGGAAAATAGCCCAAAGAGTGGAGACTAAAGCCCCCTTCCTATATCTTTAAGTTCTAGCAATGTCGAGGCAAAGAAACACTCAGTGTTCTTTGTGTAACTGGTATTGCCCACATTCTCGCTTGTCAGCTCCCCCCAGTCTTCTAGAAAAGAGGAGTTTCACTAGTAAAGGAGACTAGACAGTGTGTGTCTGTGTTTTGTACCGGGGAGACCTTGCAGCAGGGACTTTGCGTGTGTGTGTGTGATTGGGGCAGAGCACTGGTGGTAAACGTAAAAAAGAAGGGAGAAGGGACAGCCCAAGCTCCACAAGCTCTTCTAACATCTTTGAGAATCTGCTGAAACCTGGACTCTTTCTTAAGTAGCACTTCTACACAGAAGCCTGACGTGCTAAGGCCTTTCCACCGCTCACAGATTATACCTGTCCTGCACTGTGACTCTGTTGGTCCAGCTGAGACACCTGCTTTTCTTGGTTCAGAGAGTTTGCCTACTTCCCAGACCCATATGCCAGGCACTGTGGCTAGAACCCAGTCAAAGAGGCATAAGCACAAATTCTATGCCTGCCTCTTACAGAGTAGGAGACCTCAGTGACTACCTAATGCTTGAGCTGCAGTTTGCTGAACCCTAAAATGGGAGACTAATGCTGACTCTATAGGGCTACTGAGAGAAATAGATGAAATAGTATTTAATGCACTTGGCACTAACAAAAATATTCATTTCCTTCCTCCCACCCAGACATTAGGTGGGCAGCTTGTGCCATTCATTCATTCAAAGGCTTATCGAGTGTCGGCTAAATACTGGTGAATGGCACCCCCTCAGTTGGGCAGCGTGGTGGCTCAGATGTCCCCGCTCTTCTGAAACGTACGGTATAGTTGGGTAAAAAGCGAAGAGGAATCAGGTGCTGGGAAAGTTGTGGCATCATATTTTCTTAGCCTGGTTCTCTGATGTCTCCTCATTTTGCCGTGAGGCTAGATACGAACGTGATGCTCAAGGGAAATTCTCTTAGCTAAACCTTGAGAACGAGACGAGAGTGACTCACGGCACATTAGTTTCCATCAGCAGCAGATGAAGGGCTGGGGAAGAGTTAAGGGAATCAAACAGCTGGCACAACAACGATCGTCATCATCCTCTACTTACGTGGGACTCTTCTACCCTTGCAAGCTAAGTGCTTTGTGCACATTACTCACTGGGTTCTCACAGCCTCCTCGTGGGTCAGGGAGGAGGCAAAGATGATTAGAGATGAGGAAACACGCACGGCAGAAAGCAAACTGCCTTGCGCCTTGCCTGAAGTCACAGCCAGCAGAAGCACTGGATCCAGAACTGGGTTGCTCAACTGGAGCCCACCGGCTCACTCTCTGACCACAGGGCAAGGTCAGGATGCTGTGTGGGAAGCAGAGTTTACTGGTGGTAGAAAAGCCTGACAGCCATTCCGATGGTTCCCAATTTGCGTTCTAAGTACACTCTCTTCTGCCCTGGTGGCCCTATGTCAATGTTTGTAAGCCTCTAGTTTTGAGAAATTGACAATTTAAAAGTGTAAAAAATCCTTAAAGGTATCTAAATATGCATACGTATATTCACAAAAGGCTACCTTTTTTCTAAAAGCCGTATCCACATAATTTATTAAAGAACTTAATAAATATTTTTCTATTAAAAAAGAAGATATTAATGTGATGAGACCTTAGAGGTAACCTAACCCAACCCCCCTCATGTTATAAATGAGGAAATCAAGGCCCAGAGATGAAATGACTCACCCAAGGTCAACACAGATAGTAAGTGGCTGACCTGGTCTAGAACTCAGTCCATTCAGCCACTAGCCCGGGATTTTCTCTCCTCCACCAGGAAGGGTCCCAGAAATGGCTGTGTTTTCCTCAACCTTTTAAGGTTTTTTTTTTGTTTGTTTTCCTGTTTTAAAATGATAGAAAGCATGTGTACATGCACGAGAGAGAGACAGAGAGAAAGAGACAGAAGGAGAGAGAGAGAGCACTCTCAACAGGGTCTCATCATACCGCGATCCCTTTCTGTGTGGGAAGCAGAGTTTACTGGTGGTAGAAAAGCCTGACAGCCATTCCGATGGTTCCCAATTTGCGTTCTAAGTACACTCTCTTCTGCCCTGGTGGCCCTATGTCAATGTTTGTAAGCCTCTAGTTTTGAGAAATTGACAATTTAAAAGTGTAAAAAATCCTTAAAGGTATCTAAATATGCATACGTATATTCACAAAAGGCTACCTTTTTTCTAAAAGCCGTATCCACATAATTTATTAAAGAACTTAATAAATATTTTTCTATTAAAAAAGAAGATATTAATGTGATGAGACCTTAGAGGTAACCTAACCCAACCCCCCTCATGTTATAAATGAGGAAATCAAGGCCCAGAGATGAAATGACTCACCCAAGGTCAACACAGATAGTAAGTGGCTGACCTGGTCTAGAACTCAGTCCATTCAGCCACTAGCCCGGGATTTTCTCTCCTCCACCAGGAAGGGTCCCAGAAATGGCTGTGTTTTCCTCAACCTTTTAAGGTTTTTTTTTTGTTTGTTTTCCTGTTTTAAAATGATAGAAAGCATGTGTACATGCACGAGAGAGAGACAGAGAGAAAGAGACAGAAGGAGAGAGAGAGAGCACTCTCAACAGGGTCTCATCATACCGCGATCCCTTTCCCAGCATGTGCACCCACGGCAGGCCTATCTGGGATCCCAAACCACAGTCACCATGTGGCTTCCCCAGCCCTGAAGGGCGCTAGCATTACAGCTGGGTCACAGCAGCTGGGCCTCCTCTCAGTTCTTATCTGCAACTACTGATATACCAGCTGATGAGAGACCCAAACCTCCCTTTCCCACGTCAGCATCCTTTGTTGGGGCTAGCTTTCTGGACCACGTTGGAAATGTTCTCGGAGCGCTGTTTGCCTCGAGGCTGCCTTGCATACTTGCTGCAGGGTGGGTGCCTGGACCCGATGCTCACCACTGCTCCCGGGCTTGTTCTTGTCTGCAACATCAGCATTCTGAATCGCCTCTCTGGCTTGAGTGCTGCAAACACTCAGTGCATGGGAGAATATTTTCTGACGACAGTGACTCTTCTGGATGATAACATCTGTGTTAGTGAACTCGTTCACCTACTGAGCTTTCTACTTTCTTCAACCACATTGTCACACAGCCTTGGAGGCCTCCACTGGTTCAGTCAAGTAGTAATGCCTTACCTCACCTTGGCCTGTGGTTTCTGTCCCCCAGTGATCCTACCTCCATCATTCCCCTTCTTTTTCTTCTCCTATGAGTCATGTGAGCTCATTGGAGAGAGAGAGAGAGAGAGAGAGAGAGAGAGAGAGAGAGAGAGAGAAGGTGAGGACTCACTGGGGGTGACTGCACCACAGTCCCTTTTCCTCCATTGTCTTCTCAGCCTCCTTTTCTTTTCTTTCTTTTCTTTTTTTTTTTTTTTTTTTTTGCTATAGGGTGCATGCACCCACTGAAGTGAAAGAGGAGAGACAGAAAGTGAGAAATCACCACTCAAACCGGGTGGCCATGCCACAATCCCTTCTCCTCCATTCTCCTCTCTGGATTTTGGGCATGGACACAGACATGCCCAGTGTGAACAGTGTGAGTTTTAAGCTGCCGGGTCTGGGACTCAAACCATAGTTTACTACATGGAAGTCCAGTGATATAACCATTACACCACTTGCTGGTTCCTCCTGCATGTTTTTCAAGCCACTGGATCTGGGACTTGAACTATGCTGTTAACCATGGGGGATCCAGGTGCCTTAACTACCACTCCATCTGACTAACCCGTTATCATTCCCTTCTTGAACCTGATGGACCAGCCAGACAGATCTTCCTCTGCTCCTCCGTACCTGATTCCCACACCCGAAGCCCTTTGGTATGAAAGTAGATAGATGTGTGGACAAGGAAATGACAACTCTCTCTCTCTCTCTTTTTTTTTTTGGAGATGTTTTTGGTATAGGGCGCGTGCGCTCTTCAGACAGAGAGAGACAGAAAGCGAGAAATCAGCCCCCAGGGTGGTTGGTCACACCACAATCCCTTCTCCTCCATTCTCCTCTCGGGATCTTGGGCACGCACGCACATGCGCCCGGCGTGAGTTTTAAGCCACCGGGTCCGGGACGCGAGCCGCGGTCGACTATGTGGGAGTCCAGCGACATAGCCATTATGCTAACTGCTGGTTCCCATCTCTCTCTCTTTTAAAACTTTATCTACTTCCTCTATGAACAAGAAAGGTGGAGAGAGACAGAGAGACAGCACCCCTAAGAGGATCTCAGTTCTGCAGTCCACCCAGTCTCAGCCAGCTCTGAATCATGGGCATGTGCATACCTGGCATGTACAGGGAAGTCTCTGGATGTGAATCCAGAACTTTCTTATTTGGGGGTCAGCCTTGCAGAATGTCAAATTTTACAGCTGCATCAGTGTCTGGTTCTGGAATAATCTAGCTTTTATGTTTTTTTGGATGCCAAGCATGAGTTTTTCAACCTTGTTTCTCTCTTTGAGTCCTGGCAGTAGGGAATCTTGAACCATGTAGACTTTACCGGCTTAGCTACTCAGTGCATTCCCACCAAGCTCAGACCCTGTTGTTGCTGGGGGTGGTCTCGCTGAGAACCTCAGCAAATGTCCTCCCTCCCCATCTCCTCAGGAGTGCAGCTGACCTGATCACCACCAGGGATTAGGAACTGGCCGTGCGGGCTGTTCAGCTCTGGGTCACAGACAGGAAGGCAGGAAGGGAGACAGGAAGGACGTTGAAGCAGCAGAAGGAGAAACTGCTAATTCCGAGGATGAACTGAGTCCCCCTTGGTTAGAGTGTGATGCGGCTGTTTCCTGACATAGATCTGGGATTCTCAAGCCCTGATGGAGGCCTCCTCATGGACACCAGACAGAGCTGGTCGGGTGGTAGGAGCGTGCTGGCTTCCGAGGCCTGGGTGCAGGAAGGTGGGTGCGCTTGGCACTTCCTTCTCAGTCGTGAGAAACCGTCTTGAATACCTGCTGCCTTCGTGCACCACCTCCTCCCTTGGGGTTATCTAGTGAACCTCTTCCCTGATGCTCCATGCACTTCACATTTATCTCGCTCATCTGCTCCTTCGGAGACGTGGGGGAGAGGCAGGGATCATTATCACAGTTTAGATAGAGAATGCTGAGGTGCAGTGCAGGCGTGTCCTGGGGGTGGAGCAGAGCTGAGGACACAGGTGGGACTCTGGTTTGCAGCACATGCTGAGCAGACTTCACACACAGTGACTGTCAAAAATGCAGAGTTCGGGAAACAACTTCCTCTGAAGTGGAGAGTGGGGGATGGGTGCGTAGTGTCAGGACAGCCTGAGGCCCCAGCCGTAATGGTAATCTTTTTTTTTTTAATTGGATGGTGAGTGTATGGCTGTAATATTTTTATTTATTTCCTTTGTGTTTATCTTAAATGCACATTAGATTACAACCATTCGAACAATACAGAAAGCATTAGATTATTGTTCAAATGAAGGCGTTTTAACTGTGACAAACGCCGAGGCATCAAGGATAGAGAGATTACTTAAGGCCCCCATAGGGTGGTGCTTGTCTAGAAGAACGGGGTGAGAACTGTCTGGCAGAGGCACAGTTACAGAATTCCTTATTATGAAATAAAAAATTAAGCGTTCTGCAAATATTTAATGAAGGCTTCCTATGTGCCAAGAACTTATTTGGGACCTGAAAGATGTGATATGGTTCATATTCTCATAGCGTTTTTCTGTTTGTTTGTTTGTTTTGGGGGGAGAGCGTTTTGCTATAGGGCACATGTGCTTGCCAGAAAGACAGAGAGAGACAGAGAGACAGAGAGCGAGAAATCACCCCCCAGGGGGAATGGCCGCAATCCCTTCTCCATTTTCCTCTTGGGATCTTGGGCACGTACGCATATGCGTCTGGTGTGAGTTTAAGCCACTGGGTCTGGGACTCGAACCACAGTCGACTACATGGGAGTCCAGCAACATAGCCATTATGCCAACTGCTGGTCCCTCATAGCGTTTTAATTCTAGTGAGAAATAAAGGTAAAAAAGGTCAATAGACAGCAAATATCACTGTACAAGCTAGGCCGAGGGCAACATTCTCAGGGGTGAGGAGGAGAAAAGACCTCTGGGAGGAGGGGATCCTCTAGTGAACCCATCTCTCAGTCCCAAAGAGCCCCTTCTCTGTCATCTCCCACAGAGGGATTGGGGGAACCCACAGCTCATTCAGGAGGAATTGGGTGTGGGTAGGGACAGTACAAATGTGATAGGCCTAAATCCTGACCAGTTGTGGCGCTGGTTCCACCCTGGGTGTGCCCAGGCCTGTGCATTATACTCTAATGAGGGGTTGGGCTAATGGTGATGTGTTTTTTCTTTTTTTTAATGAGGTGCTGTTTTGCATAGATAAATACTATGATTGTGATGTGGGAACCAAATGGCAGATCATTATGCAAAAAGCACCGGCAGAGGTGAGATTATGAAACCAGTTCTGCTTCAGGCCTGCTCCCTGAGCGTGGGAACTCGGAGGTGTCTGATCCATGAGGCCTCAACCTGGGCCAACTGGATTGAGGCCTGCCTCTCTGGTTCATCTCCTGATAGCTGGGCCTGGATAGGAAGCACTTCTCACCACTTTCTACCTTAGATTCGGAATCCCAGGCAGTGGAGGTGGAAAGGGGAGGGCAGGTGGCTGCCCCATTGCCATCTTATGACTGTTTGCTCTGTGGGTTGTGGCACCAAAGTTCTGCCCTTAATGGGATTGAACCGAGTTCTGACTGAGAAATAAGAAGTAGGGTTCAAGTGCCTGGGGAGTTCCACGGGAGGCTCAGAGACCCTCTGCCAGCCAGCTGTGAGGGTGTGGCAATAACACAAAGCCCTGAAATGCCGAGGGCACACAGGAAGTTTCCAGATTCATGTCCCATTGGGTGCACACTTGTGCCTATGATTCTGGCTGGCTGAGGCTGAGGGTGGGTGAGGGAATAAAGATCCTGTTGGGGTGCCTTTCTCTCGTGGAGGAAAAAAATGTGTATGTATATATCTATCTGTATCTCTATATCTCTATATCTATAGATACAGATATATTAAAAAGAGAGATCTATATTTGGGAGGAGGCATAGAAAACAGAGAGAGGAAAAGCATCCTTGGCTCTGAGTTTCTGAGTTTACAAATTCCCAGCCGAGGTGGCTGGACCTCAGAAGAATAGGTGAAGACCTGCAGAGAGATTCTGCTTGGATAGCCGGGGAGGGAAGCTCCAACAGCTGGAAAGAGGTGGAGGAGACAGTCAAGGAAGAACCAGAGCTCACATTCCCAGACAGCAGATGCTTCTGTAATGCTCCAGTAAAGTGGGACTCTGTAGTTGTTGGAATGGTCACCCAGCTAATAAACACACTCACAGAGTTTGTGCTTTCATGCGCCCACATGCCTGCTTTTTGTCAGGTTCAAAAAACCAGAAGAGTGAGTACTGTTGACAGTTTCCAAGAGGTCAGATCTGGGAGATAAATAAAGGCAAGGTCAGCAGCAGCACTGCCCAGGAGGGAAACACAGGTGCCTGCATCTAGGTGGCGGCTGCGGCAAAGGCAGTAGTGAGAGCGCCCCCTATAGAGCACGCCGGGGAGATGCAGGCTGGGGCACAGCATGAGCCCAGGCAAAGGTCATCCATTCATTTATTCAATTAACCACTATTTGTCTAGAACCTATTATGATGTCAACGAGGCAAAGATTTTGTTACTGGAAGTGAAATTGGAATATCTTGCTTATATTACACATCTGGGAGCAGCTAGCTGGTTTGGCCTGGCTTTCCCTGGTGCATCAGCTGGCCATCACATTAGCTCTAAGCAGAGCGAGACTAGGTTTACAGTCTTCATTGCATCGAGACCTCCACCTCTGGGCTTGGACTAGTGAAGCAGCTGGGGAGAGGGCAGGACGGGAACTGGAGGAGTTGGCTCCGCTCTTTCTAGGTCTTGGGACTCAATGGGATGCCTCTGGATAGTACCCAGACATGTTGGGTGGTGTGGCAAGGAGTGTTAATGATGTAATTCAATTATGCCAGGCTGTTAGTGAGCTAAGTGCTATATCTTTATTATGCATCAGGTACTGGAACACATTAAATACAGTGTCTCAGGCCTTCTCCGTACATCCTAAATTAAAATCATGATTCTGTAAGATGCTCATAACTCTTGCCCAACTTCTTCAACAACCTGACCTTAAATTGATCTGTAAAATCAACTGAGACCCTTATCCTAGGACTCCAAGAGAGAGACTTAATGGAGCATTATAGTAGTCATGTTTAATGTCATCTCAGGAGTGGTCTCTGGTCCGGACTCTACTGTGTTCTCATTGTAGGGACCACTGTAGAGTTCTACTGCACCACTAATTCCAGTCCTGGAAATGAGTTCTAAGGAAATGATGCAACAGGAGTGAAAATGGGATGTTTAAAGATGTGCTAAAAATTGGAACTAACTCAGCACATAGCAGATACAAAACGTTAGAGGACTGGCGGAATAAAGGACGGCAAGTGTGTGGTATATTATACAGCCGGCAGAAATGGCAATGCGAAATGGTGGAATGGTAAAACAAAAGGTAGAATATAAATAAGGACGTCCAAATCGGCAATTGGTAAACTATGCCTGCAGATTAAAGGCTGTTTGCCAAAGAGATAATTATTAGAATGGTAGGATATAGGTTATTTTTATTACTTTATAAAACTAGTGTTAATGCTGGAGGGTGTTTTAAAGCACGCTAAAAGAAGTGGAAACGCTCTGTCTTAGAATATCACAGTGGCTCTCCATGACTAGCCGTTTGTCTCGACTAGTTCTCAGAGTGAGGAGTGGGACCTGCAGGTGTCTGAGTGACCTTAGAATTAAAGCCAACATGCTGACTCCTGGACCCTGCTCCTGTAGAATCAGAATCGCCCACGGCTCTAATCCAAGAATTTCCACAGTGACTCTAATGTACATTCCTGTTTGAAAAATACTGTTCTAGAAGTTCCCAGAATCAGACTGTAAACAGATGACAACAACAGGGACAAATTGATTTTCTCTCATGAGAAGCAGGCCAATTCTCTGAAAACCAATTTACTCAGGAATCAATTTTCCAATTCTTTGAATTTAACACATTTGTCAATTTATCAAAGACTCGTTTTAAGCAACTATCTTCTAAAATATATTCAACAAATATATTCTCCATGAACATCTGAACTGTGTTCTGTCTAAACGAGTTAGCAACTATACCTGAAGAATAGATTCTTCACTGGGCCGGTCTGTGGCCTGGTGGTTATGGCTTACCGTACAGTTCAAGCCTCAGACTCAACAGCCTGAAAAACATGCTGGGGGCATGTGTGCGTGTGCCTAAAATCCTGGAAGGAGGGAGACGAGAGAAGAAGAGATTGCAATATGACCATTCCCTGTTGGGGGGTGTGCTCTCTTTCTCTTGCAAGTGCATTCATCCTCTGACATATTAAAAAAAAAAAAAAAAAGAAGAGCAGTTTCTTTTTGAACATATTTCTTGCAAATACATTAATAAAATTTTTAATTATTTTATTAAGATAATATATTAAAAAGAAAAACATACTCATGAGACAAATGTATTTATTTATTTATTTATTTTGAGAGGTTTTTGCTATAGGGCGTGTGCGCTCGCCAGAGAGACAGTGAGACAGAGAGACAGAAAGCAAGAAATCACCCCCCAGGGGGCACGGCCATGCCGCAATCCCTTCTCCTCCAATATCCTCTTGGAATCTTGGGCTCACACGCACACGTGTCCGGCGTGAGCTTAAGCCACCGGGTCCGGAACTCAAACCATGGTCGACTACATGGGAGTCCAGCGACATAGCCATTATGGCAACTGCTGGTCCCAAGAATTGTTTAATTTTTTAAAATAATTATTTTATTGAACTTTATTTTATTTATTTTAATTTAACCAGAGAGGAACAGAGTGAGAGAGAGGAAAAGTGAGAAAGCAAGTTACCAGGTCCAGGACTCAAACAGTGGTCCAACACCATCAACCACCACACCACCTGCTGGCCTCAAGAATTATTTATTTAATTTTAAAAATTTATTTATTTATTTTTAAATTTTGCTATAGGGCACGTGCGCCCACCAGAAAGAGAGATGCCAGGCGCGTGTGCGTGCGTGCCCAAGATCCTGAGAGGGGAATGGAGGAGAAGGGATTGCAGCATGGCCATCCCTCCAGGGGGGGATTTCTCGCTTTCTGTCTCTCTGTCTTTCTGGCAAGCGCACGCACCCTATAGCAAAAATTTCTCAAAAAAGAAAAAAAGAAATTATTCTAGCTATCTGACTTTTTTGACACCTTGGGTATTTCTTAAATTGCTGGTAAGAAAAAACAGTCATTGAGAATACTCAGGAAGTTCTTGTGAATTTTGTGAATATAGTGACTAAAGAATTGCTGCTCAGAAAGCTGATCCTTAGGGATTCAACTGTTATGGGACTGACCTAGGGTCCCCTACCCAAGGTACTCCACCCTCAGGTACAGGATGCTCAGGAGGTCACACAGGTGAGGAAGGGTAGGCAGGGGGCAGAAGGGTGTGTGTGTGTCATCTTTGCCCTTTAGAGCCCTGATGCACACCCATAGAATCCTAAGACAGCTGATGGTAGCCCTTCTTCTGTCCACGTCCAGCAGGCTGTGGAGCCTGCCAGCCACTCATCACAGGAGGTAAGCAACTTGTAGTCTTAAAGATGTGAGACCCGTTAGTTTGAAAACTTAAAAAGGGAGGGTAATGGTTTGCTATTTAAGTGAAGATGTGGGATCAGACTACACACTTAGAGGAAGCCACTGTGTATCTTGCTCCACCTCACCTAAAGGTAGAGGTTCACCAGGGAGAACCTCCTTCCTCCCCAGGGACTCTCCTCTCTGCCTTTGCCATAGTTCTGTTGCCCATGCAAATTCCCACGTGAACACCATCTTGGTGAACAACTACTGGAAGAGCCTTTAGCAGGGCACTGTGCTGATGCCACTGACAGTCTTAGGAAATCACTGATAATGTCAGGTCACGCTTTACTGAGTGTTTTCCATGTGAGTGGCAGTGTATTCTTCAATTTCCAAGCACTGTCTCACAGCAGTCTTATAAGGTTGGTACTAGTATTATCATTGCCAATGTATAGATGGGGAAATTGAGACCTGGAAATGCTAAATTGCTTCCCTGAGGCTGACAGCCACTCAGTAGTTGACCTGAGCCTTGAAACCAAACAGGCTGACTCCAGACTCCTCACTGCCTTTGGTTAGCAAGAGATACTCAGAATTTGATTACCAGGAACCTGTCTGCTGCTAGTGTAGTCTTGAAGATGAATGTTTAAGGAAAATGTGAGGTAGTGAAGGAAGAGATCTTCTCATAGGTGGCCTGCTATGAGCTGTGACAGATGTTCAGCCTGGGCAAAAGGGGCCCTGAGTCTTGGGTCCAAGAGCAGATGAAAGCTAATGATTTTTTGTTTGAGTAAAAAAAAAAAAAAGAATCAATCAGCAATACATAATCTGAGGAATTCCTCTGAGTGTCAGGTCCTGAGGGAGATAGAGAGGGCCAGACAGGAGCTTGTGCTTTCTTCATATGATCACTAGAGAAAATAGAGGATCCCCGGTTAAATCTGAATTTCAGGTACATTACAAATTTCTAATATAAGTATGTCCCAAATATTCCATAGGATGTATTTATACCAATTTTTGTTGTTTATTTGAAATTCAAATTTAACCAAGAGCCTGGGATTTTTATTTGTTAAGTCTGGCAACCCAGTTTCTTTGGAAAGACAGCCCACAACACAGGCAGTGTGTTAATGTGGCAGAGTAAGTACAGATAATGAAGCTTTTGGAGAAGGGAGAGTTCAGGATTTGAACCCACAGGGATAACATGAACTACTGGATAACATACTCTGGAAGGCAACTTGTGATGCGAAGGCTTTCTGACAAAGCTGGTAGGTGGGGAGGATCTAGAAGGATGGAGAGGGAAGGGAGGGAAGGGAGCACAAGGCACATGTGAGAAGAGAAAGTAGGTAAGAAATGTCTAGAGGAGACTTCATGTTGGGGCAGACCAGAGTGGAAGATCAGTCTGGAGAGAGTCCTGAATGTCCTCCTAGGGATTTTGGACAATGTCCTTTGCACAAATAAGGGGAACCAATCGAAGCAGGAGTTTAGGAAGGCTGTTCTAAGAAGGCATGTATGACAGGTGGTAGTGGGGAGTGGGTGGATCAGGACAGGGAGCTAAATGAGAGATGCTGAGGGTTTGTGGCAATGAGAAGAGAAGGGTGACCAGAAGGACATTCCGAAGGAGTGGTCTCATCTTTCAGGTAGGATTTCCAGGTGCCCATCTAAAGGGAACATGGCATATAGTGGCTGTCTCCTCTCAGGTGGGAGATCTGGGCCCTGCGGGGCCTGGAAGAAGAGAAGGAAACCATGGGCACAGAAACTCAGAGGGAAGGGTTTCATGCTAGGGGCGCCCTCATTAGTCTGTGGCCAGAGGAAGGAGACAAATGAAGGAAAGGAGAGTGCGTACAACCTCTTTCTTGCAAAACATGCACACACATCTATACACACAAACACACATACACACACACGCCACTCTGTGCTTATTAGGTATGTATAGATTTCCATGAAGAATGAACTCCGGGATCAGCAGATGGCATAATGGTTACATTGCTGGACTCCCAGATAGTTGACTGCAGTTTGAGTCCTGGACCGAGCGGCTTCAAACTTACGCTGGGCACATGTGCATGCATGCCCAAAATCCCAAGAGGAGGATGGAGGGGAAGGGATTGCAGCACGGCCATACCCCTGGGGGTGGTGATTTCTTGCTTTCTGTTTACACTCTGTCTCTGTGTCTCCGGCAAACACACGTGCCCTACAGCCAAAATCTCTCTTAAAAAAAAAAAAGAAAAGAAAGGAAAAAAAAAAACAAAAAAAACTCCTAAGTTTTAGAGATGGTGAATATGCTCATTGCCCTGATTTAAAGAATAATAATAATAATAATAATAATAATAATAATAATAATAATAATAATTGCCAGAGGGCATGTGCATGGGCCAGAGAGAGAGACCTCCTCAAGGCGGTGTGGTCACACTACAGTGTTTTTTCTTCCATTTCACCATCCTTTCAGGATCCTGGGCATGTACTCATGCATACTTCACATTTTCTTTTTCTTTTTCTTTCTTTCTTCTTCTTCTTCTTCTTTTTTTTCTTTAACCTGTGGTGTATGTGCTAGCCAAAGAAAGACAGAAAGGGGGAGAAGACACCCTTCATGGCGAATGCTCACACTGCAATCCTTTCTTCTCTGTTTCTCCATCTGTTGGGATTGGGGGGGGGGCATGCACATACACACACCCAGAACATTTTTCAAGCTGCCGGGGCTGGGACTTCAACTGCAGAGTCAGCTACTTTGTATCTGGCTGCTTTAACCACCAGGCCAAGGAAGCAGTCTCTGGTGTGTTTTCCAAGTTGCCAGTGTGGGATTCGAACCAGTCAGTTATGTGGGATCCAGCTCCCTCTACATGGTGTTTAAACTACTTTACAGCAGGGCCAGCCTGATTACCCTTAATCATTATACATTGTATACCCTACTCTAAACGTGCATATTAGGAGTATATGTAAATTAGAAATTATAATAAAAATTATTGTTAAAAAAGTAAAGTCCTGTTTTAACTTCAAATAATATTTGGTGACATAATTTTAGACTTGAATTCCATTGTTTTACTTTCCTTGGAGCCAGTCTTGTGAAGAATCCACTCTACTGACAGAGCAGTGACCAGTTTGGCATGTGACTCTTTCCAATGATCGTCCCATAACCGGGACAACCTCTATTCCTGGAAGAGGATTTTGAGATCCTCTAAAGAAACGCACTTCTGCAGCATATGGGGTCACTGCTACTTGGCCAGCTCTTCCCTTGCTCTGGTGCTGGCATTAAGCCAGTCCTGAAAAGTCCACTCAGCTGTTCTAGGTTTTCCCAGCAAAGCCACCTGGGCAAGAAAGGAGAGGCCCAGACAGGTTGGAAATGGAAATTGTTCCAGCCCTTTTCTGGGACTGGGTGGAGCAGGACAGACCCACAGGGGCAGGGCAGTGGGGAGGAGTCTCCTCTAGCCTGGGTGGAACCCTGGGTACCCTGGCTCTATCTGATCGTCTCCCTGCCCTGGGGTGATTGAGGGCTGGGCTTACAGCAATGGTCACTTTCCAGAGTGGCCCAGAGGATGGCATGGCCCCAGTAGGCCAGGGCATTGTGAGAAGGATGACACTAACCCCCAGTGTGGAGCTCGTACTCAGTGAAAGCAAGGTCGCTCAGTGACCCTATTGCACACACACAACTATGTGCCTCCTGACCACAGGTCTTGGGCCAAGGGACTGCTACCTCTTCCTGCCACTGTGCAGCACAGGTGAAAATGCTCGGGGTCATAGGACATTTGAGATTAGGTCTCTTGCAGGAACGATGGCTAGCTTGAACATGCCAGGTCAGACTGACCTTGGCCTCAAGGTGACCTGAACTTCAGTGTTGAGGAGAGTGTGAGTGGGGGGAGTACCGTAGGGACTGGTACTCATCCCCATGCTGCTGGACAGCCACATTCCCATGGAAATGGACCCATCCCGCCCTCACTCCCCATCACCCAAGGGCTAAATCCTGCTGTGCCCAGGGTGCCTGCGCCAGCCTCACAGATCCACCGGCCTTCCCTGTTCTTTGGCCACTCCTTGCCTATGCGTGGCTTGAATGCTCTTCCTCCATCTGCTTCTCTGCCCAGTGAACTCCTTGCTGGCTGACAAAACTTGTTCCAACGTCACCTCCCTGTGAAGCCTGCTGGTTTCCTCTTCTGATAGCTGCTTAGGGCTGCTCTCTTTTGCCTCCTTGCTGTAGAAAGAGCACATGTTACTCACTGCACTGGAATCTTCGTGCTCACAGCTCTCGACCCTGTGTGAGGCTCTGATCTCCCTGGCCCAGCTGGGACTTGGACTTCTCAGGATTGCTGGGAGGCAGGGCCATGCAGCTGGAACACTGAGTTCCCCTTCAGCTCCTGGTGGTTCCCCAGGGTGGGCTGCCAACCAAGGAGAAAGGGTGCAGGGTAGGGTGCGCAAATCACCACTCATGGCCTGTCTCAGTTCACTCCTGCCTGCTCTGGCTCCTCTCTGAGGCTATGGACTTCATTATCTACCGGCCTAGTGCTGAGTCACTGATCACCCCTGGTCTAGCACTGGCTTAGTACTTCCTTGCCAAGTCAGCCAATCTGTTCTGATTGCCAGCAGTTGAGCCAGGCTGCCTTCACTGGGCTGACTGGTGCTGCTTCCTCCCTGCCAGGCCTCAGGGTAGGAGGGGGTGGGAGGAGGAGGACAGCACAGGAGAAGGTAGAGAGGTCGGGTTGGGCCTGGGAGTAGCAAGGCCACTGCACTGCCCAGAGCAGTGGTTCTCAGCAGTGAGTATGGGGAGAGAGCGGGGGCCATTTGGCAATGTCTGGAGACATCTTTTGCTGTCACAACTGACAGGGTGTGACAGACATCTAATGGATAGAGGTTAGGATGCTGCTAGGATCCTACCATGCACAGGACAGCCCCACAAGAGTAATCCTGCCCAGAGGGTCAGCAGTGCTGAGGGTGAGAACCTCTGCTTCAGAGAGAAGAGGCTGGGGCCGGCTGCCCTGGGGGGGCACCACATGTTTGAGAGGTGGGCTTGAGTGGGCTTCCTAGACTTGAGAGAATGAGTCCTTCTCAAGGTACAGCTGCTACCTTCTCTGCTCCTTCCGGGGTCCTCACAGGGAGCCACAGTCCCTCCTGAATTGACCCTGTCCCTCACTGCCACTCCCAACTCCCCAGTAGCCGCTGGGGATTGTCTCCTACAGCCAGTGGATATTAGACGGCGAGACCATCTTCTGACTTTCATTTGTTTTGTTTTGTTCCACGTCAGCCCACAGTTTTAGGTGAAGAAGAGGACAAAGAACTTGTCGCTTTTATTTTATTTATTAATTTTTTTAATTGCCAGAGGGCATGTGTGCTTGCCGAAGAGAGGGAGAAAAAGCACCCCTCCAGCGGGGTTTAGTCATACTGTAATCCCTTCTCCTCCATTTCTTTTTTCTTTTTCTTTTTTTTGGAGAGATTTTTGCTAAAGGGTGTGTGCACTTACCAGAAAGACAAAGAGAGACAGAGAGACAGAAAGTGAGAAATCACCCCCCCCCAGGGGGGATGGCCACACCACAATCCCTTCTCCTCTCGGGATCTTGGGCACACACACACACGCGCCTGGCGTGAGTTTAAGCCACCGGGTCCAGGACTCGAACTGCAGTCGACTATGTGGGAGTCCAGCGACATAGCCATTACACTAACTGCTGATCCCTCCATTTCTTCATCCTGCTAGGATTTAGGGCATGCTCATACACATATACAGCATGTTTTTCAAGTTGCTGAGGCCCAGCTTTGAACCACAGTTACCATGTGGAATCCAGCTCCCTTAACCAGTAGGCTACGGGACTGGCCTGTTACCTGTGTCTTAAAAACACTATATATGAGAGGACTTCAAAAAGTTTATGAAAACATGGATTCAAGTTTGAATTAATCTTGGTGCAAAAAATATTTGAAGCCCACTTATATTTTGTTTGTTCAATTTTTGTAGAGAGATTTTTGCCATAGGGCATGTGCACTCGCCAGAGAGACAGAGAGAGAGAAACAGAAAGCGAGAAATCACCCCACAGGGGCATAGCCACTCTGCAATCCCTTCTCCTCCATTCTCCTCTCAGGATTTTGGGCACACCTGAACCATGGTCAGCCATGTGACAGTCCAGGGACACAACCATTATGCTATCTGCTGGTCCCTGTTCGTTTTTCATTGCCAGAGGGCACGTTCACTCACCACTCCAATGGGCAGTGGTCATGCCACAAACCACCTTCCTCCATTACTCCAACTTGTCAGGATTTGGGGCCTGCATGTACACATGCCCAGTGTGTTTTCCAAGCTGCCAGGGCCAGAACTCAAACTGCAATCAGCCACATGGAGTCTGGGTCCTCACACACAGCACTTAGCTCCTGCATAATGGGTCAGCATGCGTAAGTTTTCCATAGGACGCGTTTTCCATGAACTTTTGAAGACTCCTCATATAAAAGAACATTTTCCCCTTTCATCTTTATGTAATAAGAATATTCGCTACTATGGACCCATCACTCATTTTGTACCAAGAACTTTCATGCACATTATATGACTTCATCATTATAACAACTCAACTGGATAGGTATTATTATTTCTCTTGGAAAAACCAAACCAAAACAAAACACAGAGGTCCAGACTGGTTCCATAATTCGCCCAAGTCACAGAGGTGAAAAGGAACAGTGCTGAGATTAGAACCAAGTCTTTGACCCCTAAATCTGTTATTAGGAAACTCCCGAAGATTTCTCCTACAGGAAGTTGGCGTCATAGAGAACCTATTTAATTTTTTAGGTTTTTGCCATAGGTACTGTGCACTCCCAAAAGAGAGACAGAAAGAGACAGGGAGAGGGAAAGTGAGACCCCCAGCCTGAATGGACACGCAGCAATCCCCTTTCCTCCATTCCCTTCTGGGGATTGGGCACGTATGCACATGTGCTCAGTGCTATTTCCAAACTAGCATAGAGGAGCCTTTTAAATGCAGAGTGACAGACAGGCTCTTGAGGCTTCCTGAACTGTGAGGGTGGAGTGAGGGTGGCAGGAGGGAAGCCTCGCTTGGTGAACATGGGGCAGGAGCCTCTTGGACAGAGGTTATTAGAGGGCACAGCTGACTCTCATGAAGGGGTGACTAACGCTCAGCGTCTCAGTTTATGAGTCAACCTGGGCCGGGAATGGGGCAGGGTCTTAGCTCTGGGAAGGCCTGGCCAGTGCCCTACCCGGAAGTTGATTCAGCTGTCCGAACGCAAGTACGGGGGCTCCTACCAGAGAGCCTTGTTTCACCCCTCGTCTGTCCGTGCATCCATGTGTCCGTCCGGGGTGCTCTTGGGGGCTGCTGGCCCCTGCCATGGAGCCTGGAGGCTGCAGGAGGCTGGCAGTAAACAGGAAATGGTTAAGTAAGAGCAGGTGGAGCATGCCGGGTGCCGTGGCAAGGCAGGAAATAGCTGAGCCGCTGAATGGACTCAAAAGAATGCTGTGCGTGCTCCCTGAGGCCCTGGCAAAGCCAAGCACAGTGAGATGCTCAGCCTGACCTTGACCTGATTCCCAACCCCCCCTCCTTGTCAACTCCGCTGGGTGCTAGAGTGGAGGGGCCGGAGAGACTGGGAAGTGGAGTTTCAACGGGCCAGCCCATCTCCAGGGCCTCTGATGTAAGGGGCTGCAGGAGGTGGGCAGACTCTCAAGACTCAGAGATGGCTTTCCTCTGTCCAGTTCCCTAGAAAGACCTTCGCATTGACCAGGGTTCCCAGGGGTGTTCTCTCCAGCCTGGACAGAACATCCAGCTGGGCCTGTGGTCCAGATCTGGTAAGCATGGCTGGACACACGAGTTTCTTCCCTTTTGCTCCTCACGGCAGCAGGTGTCCACCATAAGGGATGTGGCACTGTCCTCTCTGAGAGACGAGGAACCTGAGGCTGAGGAAAGCTCTGTCACTCACACAGCAAGAGGAGCTGGGGCTTGAGCCCTCTCTTCTGCCTCCACACCCCTCTCCTGCTTGTCTCTCTGCACCTCAACGATGCTCATGTTCAGATAGTTCCCTGTTTAAAGAACTCGTTTCTGCCCTGGAGTAAAACGAGTGGTGCTCGGTCTTTTCCTGACCCCCTTCTCAGAGGAACTTAACCTTAAGGGCAGTGTTCTACTCCCAGGGCTGGGGCAAGGGGGCTGCCTCCTTGCAGAGCAGGTGGTCTGGTTGCTATGGCCTTAAGTATCATAGACATCACAGTCCAAGGACCACGAGGCACCTGGCTATGAGTGCCCAGCTCAAACCATGTCAGGCAGGGATGCCCACATTGGTCACTGGAGTGGTACAGGACACTGGGGCAGGTGTGGCCTGTTCCCAGTGCTGGCTGTTGCTTGTTTCCTAGCATGTGGCTCCTGAAAGTTGCAGCTCTACAGTGGCTTCTGTGGCCTCAGTGGCTACATCTCACTGGTCAGATAGCCTTGATAGCCTAGTGGGGGTGAGAGGTCAGGGGGAGAAGCTGGGTTCACATGTTTTCTTTCATATATATATATTTTTTTTTGGGGGGGAGAGGTTTTTGCTATAGGGCGTGTGTGCTCGCCAGACAGAGAGAGACAGAGAGATAGAAAGCGAGAAACCATCCCCCAGGGGGGATGGCCATGCTGCAATCCTTTCTCCTCCATCCTCCTCTTGGGATCTTGGGCATGCACGCACACGCGCCTGGCGTGAGTTTCAAGCCACCAGGTCCAGGATGTGAACTGCGGTCGACTACGTGGGAGTCCAGAGACATAGCCATTACACTAACTGCTGGTCCCATTTCTTTATTTTTTTATATATATTTTTTTCACATGTTTTCTTGACAACAGTGGACATCAAGGGTATTTCAATCATCTATATAGTAATGTTTATTGGGTATTTATTATACTATATTTATGTATATTATTTGTACATACATTTATTTTTTAAATTTTTAAGAAATTGTTTTAGGTGTGTGTATATATATATATACACACACACACATATATATATATCGAGAGAAAGAGAGAGAGAGAGATCAATTCCACTGTCTTGGTCACTCTAGCTTTGAAGTCAGGTACTATGAGTACACCTAGTCACAATGTTTTAAAGGCCTTCTCTCTTCTATGAGGCCCTTCTCTTTTCTCTCTGTATGTGTGTGTGTGTGTGTGTGTGTGTGTGTGTGTGTGTGTATAATTTGTCAGAGGGCTCTGTGGGATCCAGCTCCCTTAACCATGGGGCCAGTTCCATATATATATTTATAGGTGTACTGATTCACTTAAACCCTACAACATCCCAGAGAAGAGGTGTTTTGATTATCCTCATTTGACAGATGAGAAACTGAGACTCAGAGAAGGAAGTAACTTCTAGTAGGTGGTAATAGTAGTGGGTCTGGTACTCTGAATTCATGCCTAGGCAGCCTGGCTCCAGACTCCACTCCCTGACCAGCACACTGTTAAGTGACGAAACTTTGGGGAAGGTTACTCTGGTTCCCTGCATGTCATTCAAGAGATTTCTATTCTTTCTAAGAGAAATTACTTTCCTCTCAGGAGCCAGAATGTTCTAAGTTTCCTTCTCTGCTAGCTGAGGTTCTGAGGTCCCTGACTAAGGACACCAAGAGAGAAGGAAACAATGATTGGATAGCTTGTCACCTCTGCAGACTAGCCAAGAGCATGGAGTCTTCCCACTACAATTGTTGTCAGGCCCTGAGGCAGGTCTGCTATTGATTTTGTTCATTCAAGAGTCCTGGTTGGCAACAACTTTTGCCAGGCCCAGGGCTGGGTGTGGGATAAGCCTGGTAAAGTAGACTATTCTGTGCCCTGGGGTGTGCTGGTGATAGAGGAAGAGACAGGTGTGTGTGTGTGTTTGATTAGATGTGGTAGATGCTAAGACAAAAGTGCACACTGGGCAAAGCATATGGAAGCAGAGAGCTGGGTGCTCAGCCCAAAGGGAGGGCAGGGAAAGTGTCCTGAAGGAGAACGTGCCTTAGCTGAGTCTGGAAGGATGATCCAAATAACCTGGAGAAGGGAAAAGGGTGGGGCTGGGCAGAGGCAGGGCCTTCCAGGCAGTATAGACAAAGGTTTGGAGACCTGACATTGCCAGGTAATAGGAGAGAACTTAATTTTATAAATGGGCAAAATATTTCAATATTATACTTCAAAGAAGAAATATAAATGGCAGATAAACACATGAGATGTATTAATCATTAAATTAAAATCAACAAGCAACCACTACATACTTTTTAGAATGATAAAATTAAAAAAAAAAAAAACACTAAAAGAAAAAACTGACAATGTCAAATACTGGGAAGGATGTGGAGCCACTGGAACTCTCCTACATTGCTGGTGGGAATGTAAAATGGTAAATTAGCCAATATGAAAAACAGTTTGGCAATTTAGTATAAAGTTTATGACCGTACAAAAACTCGTATATGAATGCTTATTACAGTCTTATTCATAACAGCCCCAAACTGGAAACAATCCATACAGTCATGCATTTATTATCCATGTAGTGGAACACCATTCATCAATGAAAATTAACTTCTAATATTAATCTCAAGTGCATTAGATTAAGTGCAAGGAGGCAGACTGTGATAGTTACGGTCCATGTGATTCCATTTATATGACATTTTGGAAAAGGCTAAATTAAAGAGACAAACAAACCTGATGAGTGGTTTTCAGAGGTTGGGGCTGGGAAAAGTGGTTGACCATAAAGAAGTACCAGAGAATTTTAGAGGGTGATAGAACCATCCTTCATCTTTTTTTTTTTTTTTTTTTTTTTGTGAACCGCGGTCGACTACATGGGAATCCAGCAACATAGCCATTACGCTAATTGCTGGTCCCACCATTCTTTATCTTGATTATGGTGTTGGTTATGCATGCATTTGTCAAGTCTCATAGAACTATACAGCTGGTCTCTAACTTATCATCATTTGATTTATAATTTTTCAGTTTTCTGGTGGTGCAAAAGCATCATACCTTCATTAGAATCCATACCTTTTTATTTTTTTTGGAGAGGTTTTTGCTATAGGGCGCGTGCGCTCACCAGACAGAGAGAGACATAGAGACAGAAAGTGAGAAATCACCCAC
>NW_006160128.1:1425985-1429036 GCF_000334495.1 Tupaia belangeri chinensis
GGTAAAACCCTCTTTTTTTTTTTTTTTTTTTTTTTTTTTTTTTTTTTTTGTGGAGAGGTTTTTGCCATAGGGAACATGTGTTTGCCAGACAGACAGAGAGAGACAGAGAGACAGAAAGCAAAAAATCACCACCCAGGGGGGATGGCCATGCCACAATCCCTTCTCGAGAACTTCATTCTCCTCTCGGGATCTTGGGCACGTATGCACACGTGCCTGGTGTGAATTTCAAGCCACTGGGTCCAGGACGTGAACCGCGGTCGACTACATGGGAATCCAGCAACATAGCCATTACGCTAATTGCTGGTCCCACCATTCTTTATCTTGATTATGGTGTTGGTTATGCATGCATTTGTCAAGTCTCATAGAACTATACAGCTGGTCTCTAACTTATCATCATTTGATTTATAATTTTTCAGTTTTCTGGTGGTGCAAAAGCATCATACCTTCATTAGAATCCATACCTTTTTATTTTTTTTGGAGAGGTTTTTGCTATAGGGCGCGTGCGCTCACCAGACAGAGAGAGACATAGAGACAGAAAGTGAGAAATCACCCACCGGGGGGATGGTCACACTGTAATCCCTTCTCCTACATTCTCCTCTCAGGATCTTGGGCACACACGCACATGTGCCCGGTGTGAGTTTTAAGCCACTGGGTCTGGGACGCGAACCGTGGTCGACTACTTGGGAGTCCAGCGACATAGCCATTACGCTAACTGCTGGTTCCCGAGAATCCATACCTTTTTTTTTTTTTATTTTGAGAAGTTTTTGCTGTAGGACACGTGTGCTTGCTAGAAAGACAGAGACAGAGAGACAGAAAGTGAGAAATCACCCCCCAGGGGGTATGGCCACGCTGTAGTCCCTTCTCCTCTGTTCTCCTCTCTGGATCTTGGGCACACACACACACACACACACACACACATGCCTGGTGTGAGTTTAAGCTACCAGGTCCAGGATTCAAACCACGGTCGACAACATGGAAGTCCAACAACACATCCATTATGCCAACTGCTGGTCCTGAGAATCTATACTTTGAGTATCCATTTAAATACTCCATTTTTCACTTTCAGTATAGTAGTCAATAAATTTCATGAACTACTCAACATTTCATTATGAAATAGGCTTTGTGGCAGATGATTTTTGCCCAACTGTAGGCAAATGTAGTGTTCCAAGCATGTTTAAGGTAGATTAAGCTAAGTTATGGTGTTTGCAAGGTTAGGTATATTAAATGTATTTAGACTTATGGTTATTTTCAAGCCACAAGTGGTTTATCAGGACAATCCCATCATAAGTACAGGATCATCTGTGTTTTAAAGTGGGTGGGTTTTACTGTATATTAATTCTATATCAACAAGTCTGAGGGAAAACAAACAAACAAAAAAAAACAGTGCAACTAGGTTATAGCGCAAAAGCCAGAGTTAGAGAGATGCACCTTATGCCCAGTTCCTAATTACCAGCCTGCCTCCTCAGACCCTGTCTTCTGTTCCTGAGATTTCAGCAAAAGCTCCTACAGAAACTATTCCCTTTGGTTTCTGAGGGCCAGAAAGGGAATCATGACCGAGCCCTCCTTTGGGGTGTTGAGACCCTTGTTTATATTAAATGCAAGTGCCCCTAAGAGGGCTGATAATTTCATTTTGTAGAGGCTCTGGCAGAATGAGAGAGGATGGGAGGAGAGACAGTTGTTTAAGAGGTTGGAGAGGGGGTGAGCTTTCTGTCTCACTGGTGGTGTTGGGTTGTTTCCATGCATGGTGGGCATGTGGGGATGAGGGGTTAGAAGTTATGTGGAAGGCGGACCTACTCGACCTCTCCATCATTGCCTTTGGCTCAGTCTGCAGTCTTTGCTCCTCAGCTGGCAACCACAGCCCTCATCCCCCGCCCCCCAGGCTTCCTTCCCTAACACCTTCTCCTTTACCTCTAAATATTCAAGTACTCATTGCCCAGTTAGTTTGGGGAATTCCTCCTTTCCTTCCTTCCATTTGCTAGAGGATGTGGACACTTACTGGAGACAGAAAGAGAGAGAGATGGAGAGTGATAAAGCACCCTCCAGGGGGAATGGCCATGCCACAATCACCTTAGGCATTTTTGTCCTGCTGGAAGTTACCTGGCTGTGAGAGGAGCAGAAGACCCCAAGTAGGCATCAAGGCCCTAGGCTTCAGTGGTCTTGTCCAGTGAACTGTGAGGTAAGCGCATTGGCTGGGCTATGTGCTTGGACCCTAGCTAGTAACTGCATTTTTTTTCTATAGCATTTTCTTCAAACTTTCCATGCATCTTCCTACCACAGCGTTTGTGAACACGCCATTTTCTCTCTTGGGCTCGTCATCATCTGAAATTTCATCTCCCTGTCATTTACTGAACTTGGTGCTGAGGATATAGAAATAAATAAGACAGGATGCTTATGTTAAAGATTTTGGTCTAGGTGGAATGGTGGTGAGGATGGTAGTAATAATAATAATAACAGTGGCAACAGGAAGGCAGGGCCATTGAAGAGCATTTACTACATGCCAGATTTGAGGTGCACTGTGATATTCACAACTCCTAACAGTCTTGCAAGGCTGTCGTTATTTATTTATTTATTTTTCCATAAGAGGTAGGCGTTTGCCAGAGAGAGACAAGGAGAGAGAAAGCGAGAAATCACCCCACCTGCCCAGGAGGGATGGCCATGCTGCAATCTCTTCTCCTCCATTCTGCCCCTGGAAATTTGGGCACACATACCCAGAGTGAATTTCAAGCCACTAGGTCTAGGACTTGAACCATGGTTGGCATGTGGGAATACAGGGCCCTAATCATTATGCCACCTTCTGGCCCCAAGACTGTCATTGTTATATTTTTATTTTTATAGGGCAGGTAATAGGGTCAAAAGGTTAAGTTGCTTGCTGAGTTGGTACATGGCAGGGCTGAAACTCAAGTCCAAGTCTCTGAACTCTAAAACCATGTTTATGGCCACAGCATTATTCCATTATACCCAGAAAAGTCCCTGCTGCCCCATATGAGTAAAAACCACCATCTGATTCTGAGCCAACCAGACAGATCCTCAATTTGATCTGCCACAGCAGGA
>NW_006160128.1:1429109-1433509 GCF_000334495.1 Tupaia belangeri chinensis
CAGGAATGCTGCACCTACCTGGCTACCCCAGCCCCATGCTCCTTCTAGGACTCCTCCCATTCATTACATTCACAGGGGACAATTTTCCAAGGTGTGAAATACAAAACAGACTGTTCAGGGGTGACCAGAGGCCTTGAGAAGATACTCTGAGGCCTAAGCCTCCTTGACTGAGTGCTGTTATCGTTGTTTTTTTTTTTTTTTGAGAGATTCTTGCTATAGGGTGTGTGCACTTGCTAGAGAGACAGAAAGCAAGAAATCACCCCCCAGGGGGCATGGTCATGCTGCAATCCCTTCTCCTACATTCTCCTCTTGGGATCTTGGGCACGCACGCATACGCACCCAGTGTGAATTCAAGCCACCGGGTCTGGGACTCAAACTGTGGTTGACTACATGGGAGTCCAGTGATGTAGCCATTATGCCATCTGTTATTCCCTATCCTCCGGTTTTTTAACAGAGGTAAGGTGTGTACTTGATGTTGAGCCCATAGCAGACCAATAGGCCATCCTCAGGCTCCCAGGGTCCTGGCTGGGCTCTGCTGTCCAGTAAATCAAAGACAGTAATTCATGAATAATGCGGGCCTGATATTTGTTAACAGCAATGGTTGATGGGCTGGAGGACTGACTCATTTCTGAAGGTCTTGAATCAGACTAAAGTTATTTCCTTTGGTTTACAGTGAACCTAACCCAGATTCCCCTGAACACCTGCCTCTGCTGCTGACTCAGACGTGTGGACGCTGGTCAGTGGAGAACCATGGCTTCCCTGCAGGGCCCAAGACCAGTCTGAGAAAGACACCGTCGTGTTTTGTGAAGAGATCATGTTTGGGAATTGAGGCTTTATAGAAGGGCTGGTAGACAGAGGAGGCCTGGACCAGGTGAGAGAGTGTGGGCATTGAATCCACAGAGAGAAGGAGGAGTTTGTAGTGTTTTATTGAAGCCCAGAACACTCAAAAGGAAAGGATCTAAAAATAGGGTGCTTGAGCAAGGTTTGATATCCCTTTTCTGATCCTTGGTACCCATTCTCTTACCAGCTAGACCAGGAAGAAGCAAAACCAGGAAATGAGTCTCTGGATCAAGGCGACCTTTGGAAAAGCTAGCACATTGCAGCTGCCTTTAAAATAATGTGGGTTAAGACCTGTCCAGGCTGAGCCCCGTGCCCATAGCTAGTAAACGGAGCACCCACTGTGAGGAGCTCTCTGGGCTGCTGGGCAACCAGTAAGCAGTAGCTTCCCACCAGCATCCCCAGAAAAAGCAGCTCAGGAAGACTCAACTCCTGGGGAGGCTCCCCGAGGGCAGGGTGAGCTTCTCTCTCTCTCTTTGTCTTCTTCCTTCTTTCACACCCTCAGCACTTCCTGAGCCTCAGGTACTCAAAAGGGGGTGGTGGAAGACGTTGTGAGGAGGACTCCAAGCAGTCATGGGGACAAAGGATGCCAGTGAAGAAAAGTGGGGAGGCCAAGACCCAGGAGGAGCTTTGACAAACTGCAAGTCCAAGTGGGCAGTGCCAGGCCACATAGGCCATGCTCTCATTATGGGCCGATCATCCCATCCAAATGACATGAAAACTGTACGAAGATCGAACCTCCCAAGGCATCTGAAATTATTACTCGACTTGCACCATTTTATCCCCAGACAGCTTTGTCTATGAAATCATGTGAAATGTCGAGACGGCAGGTTGGGTAACTCCTGGGTCCTGTGGAACATCATCGAGATGCAGGTGCAGGGACCCCTGTGCTTCTGCCTTGCTCTTTGTTTTGTCCCCTGTCCCTTTCTGTGACTTTCGAGTCCTGTGCCCAGGACCATTCACTCTGCAGAAGGGCTGGACTCCTGGATGACACGGGGTGAAGAAAGGGGAGTCATGCTGCAGATGGACTGCCAAGGCTCAGCGAGGAAAGCTTGTGCCATGGCTGTAGGCTAAAACACGGCATCCCTGCTTTGGGGCACCAGCTTGGGCATTGCAAAATGTGGGTGCTGGAAGATAGTGGAAGACTCTATTAACCCCCCACCAAGGGAGTCCCTTCTATAAACACCTAAAGACTGCTTGGCACTGGGGTGGGGCCCAGGTACCTCTGCCGCCCCCACTCCCTCCACTCCCTGCCCATCCGCAAACATTGCCAGGCCCTGGCACTCTCACCCTGTCTCCCTCACTCTCTCCAGGGAGACAGAAGTTTCTACTCAAGAGTTCCATGGGCCTTCCCCAGCTAATCCAAGGGGATGGAAGGATGAGTGAATTTTACAAAGACTCCTGCTCAGAACCGCCACAGATGGACTGGGGTAAACAGAGGCAGGGGCTGGGCACGTGCAGCAAGGAAGTTGGAGACAGGGTTACCAAGAGGCTGTTCATGAGAATGCAGCATCTGCTCCTCTCCTCCCAGAGCCCCCACTGACTCCCTGCACCCGTCCTCACCCTTTTCAATTCAGTTCCCTGTTTATTGAAATACTTCCCTTTCTAGTTCTTAACTAGCTGGGTATCCTTGGCGCCGCCACTGCTGGTGTCATCTGTGATGTGAGGGTGGTGACAACAACATCTGTCAGGCAATGCTGACGATCTCAGCACAAGTGGTATTTCCACTGTACTTAATTTTTTTTTTTTCTTATTTCTGTCTCTGGGTGGTCCCTTGAGGGTTTTCATGATTGTTGCAGAGACGCTAGGTACCACCTCAGCCTGGTCTGTCAGTCATGAAGTGTCAGTTTCACTGCGATCCTCAGGTCCTTGTTTTTGGTGATGTCATCACCCAGCTTTCCTGGAGACAGGCTGATCCTGGGAGCCAGGGCAGATGTGGCACCGACTCCCCAAGGTATACACCTCAGGTGTATGACTTTGATCTCCTTGGGGCTGAGTGTGGGTGGGATGGCTGAAGTGGTGGATACCCTTCCTGGTTCGTCTCCCAATACATCCCACTACAGTCCTGTGGGTTGGGCACACGCCAGATCACTGCCTACCACCACCACCTATGGTCGGCTCAGGTGCCTCTGCACATTTACATCTGCTGTTTCCTCTGCCTGGAATACACTTGACCTTCTCCTAAGATCTGCCCGTTTTTTCAAGTTCAGTCAAATCATCACAACCACAACCGGAGTCTTCCCTGAACCCACAGAGGGTTAGGCCATGACCACGCACATTGCCAGCCTCTTTATAGTAGAAAGGATGTATCTTTCGCCCTGTAATTAAACATTGGCTTATTACCTAATTCCCTTGTCATAGAGTAGGCATTCAGTAGACAGCTGTGTGAGTGAACGAATGAATGAATGAGCTAGTGTCAGGGTGAGCAAAGGAAACAGACATGTCCTGAAAGGGGAAAACCACCTCTCACGACCTTATTCTGGACGCCCTCTCAGGCCAGCTTCCAGGAGCTGCTTCTCTTCTTGCTTGAGGGCTTTTCTTGCCAGTCAAACGCAGGTCTTGCACATTCGGTGGGGCTTTAATACCTGAGGAAACCTGGGAGTCCGGTCTTGGTTATCTCAGAGGAAGATCCCCACACCCGCAGTGAGATTGGTGTGTGCTCAGGGAGTGCAAGACAGATGCACTGCAGAGGAAGGGAAAGTTGCAGGCTTTGGGGAATGAGTCCTTTGGGGCTGGAGGTGGTCTTAGAAGAATGGGAAATAATAGCAATAATTTATAGAGTGGGAGGAGGCCCGGGGATGGTGTCAGGGATTGGGGAGAGAGTGAGCAAAGCTGTGTTCACTGTGAGGGTGGGAGAGAGTGCAGGGGTGTGTGTGGCTCAGTGAAGCAGCTGAATATTAAATGCCTGGCAAGGAAATGAAGGCACAGGGCCAGGCGGTCCTAGGGCCGCTGGGGCAGGAGCGGCTCACTTGAAGTGCCAGCCCAGGCTGGAGGCAGCTCTGCATTAGGGCCTGAGGCCCGGGTAGCAGGAAACTGAGGACTTGGCCAGGCACGGAGACCAGGCATGGAATGGCCCCAGCATCCCCCACCCCAACCCCCTAGGCAGCCCCAGGGGAATGTGAGCGATTTGGGGCCCAGGCTGCTGAGGAGTGCCGGCAGTCGGTTTCCCACCTACCCCAAGCAGTTTATATACTAATAGCCCACAGCACCCCAGGAGGGGGTGAACAGGGATCCATTTGTTTTTCCAGAGTTTGACCTCTGGGTAAAACTCTTCCCCCAAAATGTGCCGGTTTAAGTGAAAGCGATAAATCAGCCCCTTTGAAATGCAGAGGCGGCTTGGGGAAGCCCCCTTTGATATGCAGCTTGGAACTGGGGCACTTCAAACCTGGGTTAATTCTCCGGCTTTATTGGAGGCAGAGAAAGAGAAGAGGAGGAAACCCAGGGCCGGTCATTAAGTCTGAGGGACTTGAAAAGCCCGGGGCAGGGGCTGGGCCGCTGCAAAGGGATCACGAAGGCAAAGCGGCCCTGGGAAAAGCATCGGCGGCGCGGTGAACTCTAATCCC
>NW_006160128.1:1436270-1442882 GCF_000334495.1 Tupaia belangeri chinensis
CCACCTACCCCAAGCAGTTTATATACTAATAGCCCACAGCACCCCAGGAGGGGGTGAACAGGGATCCATTTGTTTTTCCAGAGTTTGACCTCTGGGTAAAACTCTTCCCCCAAAATGTGCCGGTTTAAGTGAAAGCGATAAATCAGCCCCTTTGAAATGCAGAGGCGGCTTGGGGAAGCCCCCTTTGATATGCAGCTTGGAACTGGGGCACTTCAAACCTGGGTTAATTCTCCGGCTTTATTGGAGGCAGAGAAAGAGAAGAGGAGGAAACCCAGGGCCGGTCATTAAGTCTGAGGGACTTGAAAAGCCCGGGGCAGGGGCTGGGCCGCTGCAAAGGGATCACGAAGGCAAAGCGGCCCTGGGAAAAGCATCGGCGGCGCGGTGAACTCTAATCCCGGTTCCCACCCAGACAGATGAGACACGGAGGGTGGTGGAGGGGAGGGGGCGGGCAGGACCGGAGAGGCTCCGGAGGATGGGGAGGCGGTTGCTATGGAAACAGGGCGGGCGCCTGGAAGGAGAAAGCCAAGGGCTAACTTGGCAATTTCCTGAAAGGAGCTGAGAATTCAAGCGAGTGTGTGTCCCATTCAGTGGGCAGCTTGTGCTTTCAGAGGGCTGGGGGGCTGTGGCCCCGCCATGGGAGCCAGCGCTGTGGGCTTGCCGGCTACCTCTGGGGCCCGGTTTGGGCCCTTCATTAGAAACATCTGCTCCTCGTGGCGTTCCTGTTACAGGGCAGTGTGGAGGAATCATGGCTGGAAGGTTCAATGGCATTGGGGACTGGGGCTCCCAGGATACTAGGTGTTCCCCATTTCGCTCCCAGAAAAGAAAGGCTGAGTGTAGCTACACAGGGGACCCCAGGCCACTTGGTGCTGGTGAGGGGACACTTAGCCTGAATTTTCCAGGGTGGACCCCACTGCTATTCCCACAGGGATGATTCCAAGCCTTGGACTTGTCAGACAGGATGCTCTGGGACAGGTAGGCCCAATACCTGTCCCCATGCAGAAGGCTCCTCAGGGCTTCCTTAGAGCAGCTCCCAGAGCTGATGGCCAATCCTGCCTCCTCCTCTGAGCAGCACCCCCAGGCTGGCCTGTGGCTGTGGACAGGGGTGAATGGGAAATGCTTAGTCACTGCCTAGCCATTCATGTTTGGTCTGTTTTTTGGGGGGCAAAGATGAGGTGGGTGAGGGTTGGAGATGGGAGGTAGGAATGTATAAATGTGCTCCTTTAGAGTCTGGTTCTGTGTTTCAGATGGGCCAGAGGGGGGGGCTGCTGCAAGCTCTTGCCTGCCCCTTCCCCCTTGGGGTGCTGATTTCTGGGAACCCATTATCAGGTTGTGGGCTGGCTCAGTCAGCTGAGCTTTCACGCTCATTTTTCTTCCCTCCTCTGCCGTGCCTCCCTCATGGTGGACCCACTTGCAGGAGTTCACCGGCACTTGCGACTCCCACCCAAGCACCAGCCCATCCAGAGCTGAGCAGGGTCGGGGGGACGCTGAGGTCTCTCAGCCTTTCCTGCAGCAGTACGTTCTTACTGCTGTGTTCCTCAGCAGGCCTCAGGTGGGGAGTCAAACTGGGTAAGTCACTGAAGGCGCAGACCGAGAGCAACTCCCGTAGAAGGCAGAGGCTGTCACCTCCCACCTGAGTGGTAGGGGCCAAGGACCCTCAGTAGGGCTCAGCTGCCAACCTCACGGTCCCTGGGGCCTCCTCAGTCCTTTCCAGGCCTTGTGAAGCTAAAGGGAGGAAGGCTTCCCACACTTGCTTCCTCACACCTCTCTCCCCGGCCATCGCCCATGACTCTTGAAGCATTTTCCAGGACTAAAGCAGGAACAGAGCTTGTGGGTTTCTAGGAGGCCAGGACAGAGGCCACTTTGCTCACTCCCTTCCTGATGACAAGGAAGGTGTGCTTGGGAAAGGAAGACAGGAGTCAGACTGACAAGATCCTGCTGGAGAACAGAGCCATGGTGGATGAAGAGAAGGGGGCAGGCCAAACGACGACACAACCAGCTGCAGCCCCAGAGAGGAGCGGATGATGGCTGGAAGGAGGGGCGCAGGGTGTGAGGTCCAGGAGAGGAAGACAGGAGAGGAGAGACAGATCACAACGACAGGGAGATGTCAGGACCCATCCCGGGTTAGAGATAGTGAAGGCCAAATTCATGTTGTCCGAAACGTTGCTGGGTAAAGATCTATGGTTCAAGGGTGTGTGTGAGTGGGAGGAGCCTGTGTACACATGCACACACACACACTCACACTCACACACACCCAGGGGGAGCTGCAGCGCAGGCCTGTGCCAGAAACTGCTGCATTCCTCCTAAGCTCAGAGCCGGCCCTCTGCAGAACGCTTTCTCATTACTAGCTGGCACACACTCAGCCCTCATTTCTATAGCTCGCTGTAGTCGAGGCCCTTTCTTCCCTCCTCTCCAAAGAGACTGTACAAACACCTGCATTTTATTAATGCTGCCTGGAGCTGGGGCTGGGCTGATCCCTCTTGCTCCCCCAGCCCCCTCCTCCTCTTCAACCATGCTCAGCGAAGCAAAGCACCAAGAGTTAACCCTGTGTGGCTGGGTTTCCGTTCCAGAGAGGCAGATCTCCAGGAGAAGTACAGAAAGGTGTACAGAGGGGCAGTCCCCGGGGCTGTGCGGCTGGACAGTCGTTCTGGGAGCACCCCTGGCTTCAAGCTTTGGGCTTGGTTCTCTTATCACTACCTCTCATTTTCTCTCTTAGAAGATGAGGACACCATTCTGTCTTGAAAGGAATCCTTGCAAAGTTCTGAGAAACTGCTAAATACTGGCCCTTTAAACGTCTACTTCATTCCTCTGCCTTTAGGAACCACTGGGACTAAACAACTCCAGAAAAATAGCTGCTTTCCTCTTTAAAATATTTTAAATAAGGAAAGCATAAAGAATATAAAAACGGCCTATAATCCCATCACCCTGAGAGTCCTGTTAACATTTCTTTTAATGCAATACATGCACATGGCTAAAGGAAAAAGCATTAGAAGGTATAACATGAAACTTTAGTTTCTCTACCCTCAAACCACAGTTGTTTCCCTCAAAGGTAATGGCTGTTAACAGTTTCGTATGTATGCTTGAAGAGGAAGAATTGGGGCATATACTGACGTCTTTTTTTTTTTAACTAAGAGTGAGTCTAGCATTCTTGCCGTCCCAGCCCCAGAGGCCTCCTTTGTTCTTTTTAACGCTTGCATGTGAATCCGCATCTTGGCTGTACCATAGTTTATGTAACCAGTGTCCCGGTGGTGGGCATATAGGTGCTTCCAGTTTCCAGTCTTACAAATATCGCTGCCCTGAGGATCTTTGGACATAGGCCTCAGGCGTACGTGTGTGAAGATAACGGCAAGAAAATTCCTACCAGTACAATCGCTGAGTCAAAGGATATGGGTGCCAGCCAGGTGGTGTGGTGGTGAAGGCAGCTGGATCCCACATGGCTGACTTCTTGGTTTGAGTACCAGACCCAGTGGTTTGAAAATCACATCAGGAACATACGTGTGTGTGTCCAAAATCCTGGAGATGGGATTGTGTGGGGGGTGGATTTCTAACTCTCTCTCTCCCCTCCACCCTCCCACTGTAAGTGCATATGCCCTATAGCAAAAAAATTTTTAAAAAGTGCATTTAGCATTTTGTCTACTCTTTTTTTTTTTTTTTTGAAAAGATGTGTTTTTTCTTTCCCTTTTCTATCAGGCAAATTCCTGGTCATCCATCAGCATCCAGCTCAAATTTCATCTCTTTGGTGAAGCCTTCTCGGATTGCTCCAGGAAGCAACCAGCTCCCTCTTCCACTCTTTCTCAGATCCTTTTACCTAGGAAAAATTGTAGCTCAATTTTTTTGGTGTCAGTTTTCCATATAGGATCATGATGTGAGGACATTCACATTTTTTTCTCCTGGGGCTCAATGACTTTGTTTTAAAACTTTTTCGTATGTGTATGTGCAGTTCTTTTGGGTACATACCAAAAAGAACCGAAAGCAGTGACAGATATTTGTACAGCCAGGTTCATGGCAGCGTTATTCACAATGGCCGAAAGGTGGAAACGACCCAAGTGTCCGTTGACACATGAATGGTGGAGCGAAATGTGATAATACATACAATGATAGATTATTTAACCTTAAATAAGGAAGGAGATTCTGCCACATGCCATAGGGATGAACCTTGACATGATGCTAAGTAAAATAAGCTAGTCACAAGAAGACAAATTACTATGGAGAGATACTTAGAGTAGTCAGAATCATAAAGACAGAAAGTAGAATGGTGGTTGCTGCAACAGGGGGAGAGGAAAACAGGAAGTTAGTACTTAACGGGTACAGCGTTTTGGTTTGGGAAGATGAAAATACTCCGGAGATGGAAGGAGGCGATGGCTGCAGAACAATGTGACTGTACTTAATGCCACTGAATTACATAAGCATGTTCAAGATCACGGTTAAAGTGGTAAATTTTGTGTTACGTAATTTTACCACAGTGCAGTTTTTCCTTTGTGTGAAAATATACCGTATCATGGACTCGGAGTTGTTGGCCAGCCTTCGCTATGAGCTGATGTAACCGTCTCCTTACCCCAAGGCACTGCTGACTCACCGAAGACTGTGGAGCGTTTATCCTGTTCTCTGATATTTCCAGGGAAGGGAGCCCATTACAGTACGAGGCCGTCTTTTTTGGTGTCTCAAAATCCCAGACATTCTTGGTACCAGACCTTTTCTCCTGTACCTGAAGTTGATTTTCCTTGGTCAGTAAGTGCTTTGTCAGCCGCTGATTCTTCCCCGAGGCTCTCACTGCACCATCCCCAGCCTCGATCTGATGGCACCAAGTAACAGCGAATGGACTTTGGCGGTCCAGCGAGACTTCCTCTCATACTCACTTCCCATCAGCAAGATGGCGAAACATAGCTGGCCTTCAGATCCTGAGTGGAGCCTGGGGCCTGGCAGGTGAAGGTGACCACCATCTTCCATCTCACTTAGGATATGGCTTGTTGGGGACCAGCAGATGGCGTAATGGTTATGTTGCTGGACTCCCACATGGCCGACTGCAAGTTCGAGTCCTAGACCTAGCGGCTTCAAACTCTTGCTGGGCACGAGCGCGTCTGTACCCAAAATCCTGAGAGAAGAATGGATTAGAAGGGATGACAGCGTGGCCATGGGTGATTTCTTACTTTCTGTCTGTCTCTCTGGCAAGTGCAAGTGCCCTATAGCAAAAACAAACAAACAAACAAAAAAAACAACTCTCTTAAAAAAAAGGGATATGGTTTGTCAGACACTGAAGTGTGCCCTCTCTGATCTATGCTTGTGGCCTTTAGCTGAAGGCCTCTTGCTGGCAGGGCCTGAGCCAGCGAGTCATTTCACAGCATCTGAGGGACAGAATGCCCCTCAGAGTATCTCTTAGAACCAGAGCCAACTTGACACGTTAATCAGCTGTTCGAAAGCTATACCTGACAGGAATGTTCTCTGAAGCCTGGAAGATGCTGACCTTGACAGCTTTGAAACATCAAAGGGCTAAGAAGAGAACTAAGAGAACCTTATAACCTGGGTGCCTGCCAAGCACCGTCTTATAAGGCCCGACATGGCTGAGATGTGTTGTCAGGAGCCTGGCGGAAATGGAGCCTTCTCTGCTGTGAGGACCTGCTCTCAGTCCCCTTCTGGGGCGCAGGAAGGGGAGGGGGCAAACCTACATGATGGCCCCATGCTCTGTGACTCAGATATCACTGCTAGTACAAAGGGAAATCTGTGTGGGAGTGCACACCTCCAGAGACCTCATTCACCCACAGGTGGGAGAATAAAAGCATCACCGGTGTGTTCACGTGCCAGGCCTGTCACCCTAGAACATAAGTCAGTGAGCCAGTGTTGACAGTTCTGATATCAGCTCTGGATTATATAAAGGACCTGAACCCAGGAAAGGCTGGAGCCCTGAGGAACAGCAGCCCCAGGCACTTCATGCAGTTAAGTTGAGGTAGCGAGCAGCCCTTCTGGTCAGTCCCGTAATTGGGGTTTGATGGAAGCTAGGTGACAGGCATTAACATTACAGGAGGGGAACAGCAGCTGGCATAATGGCTATGCCTCTGGACTCCCACGTAGTCGACTGTGGTTCGAGTCCCAGACCCGGTGGCTTAAACTCATGCCGGGTGCGTGTGCGTGCATGCCAAGATCCCGAGAAGAGAATGGAGAAGGGATTGCAGCATGGCTGTCCACCCAGGGGGATGCTTTCTTGCTTTCTGTCTCTCTGTTGCTCTCTTTCTGGTGAGCACACGTGCCCTATAGCAAAAACCTCTCAAAAAAAAAAAAAAAAAAAAAAAAAAAAAAAAAAAAAAAAAAAAAAAAAAAAAAAGGTTAAAAAACCCCAGACCATTATGGGAGTCTGTGCACTGTAAGAGGGTATTGGTCCTTTCTATTTCCTGATAAGCTGGAATGTCTGACAGAGTAAATTCCCAATGCTCTTGTGGAATTTTCATTATGGTCAGGTTGCTAAGGAACTGTCCTGTATCTTGAAGCATTTTGGAAACACTAGTATTAGCACAGGGTTTTTGAAATGTGTGTGGGGTTAGTTTTTGTTGTATTTACTACTCCCCCTTTCCATCCCTGGCTCACTCATCCAAGGAGCTGGCATCAGGAAACACGAAGGAAGGA
>NW_006160128.1:1442914-1447411 GCF_000334495.1 Tupaia belangeri chinensis
GGGAAAGAGAAAGGAGGACAGAAGTTGTCCAGGTTTCATGACAGAAAGAACTAGATCTCTCTCAGTTGCCATCGAGTTCCCAGAAGCTTGCATGTTGCAGGCACTCCGGGCTTTCATTAACAGTTGCTAAATCTTTTTTTTTTTTAGATTTATTTTATTTTATTTATTTATTCATTTATTTTAATTTGACCAGAGAGAGAGAGAGAGCAAGCAAGCTACCAGGTCCAAGACTTGAACCCTGGTCAGCCATGTGGGAGTGTCCAGCTCCTTAACTACCATGCCACCTGCTGGTCCCAACAGTTGCTAAATCTTTTTTTTTTTTAGATTTATTTTATTTTATTTATTTATTCATTTATTTTAATTTGACCAGAGAGAGAGAGAGAGCAAGCAAGCTACCAGGTCCAAGACTTGAACCCTGGTCAGCCATGTGGGAGTGTCCAGCTCCTTAACTACCATGCCACCTGCTGGTCCCAACAGTTGCTAAATCTTTTTTTTTTTTAGATTTATTTTATTTTATTTATTTATTCATTTATTTTAATTTGACCAGAGAGAGAGAGAGAGCAAGCAAGCTACCAGGTCCAAGACTTGAACCCTGGTCAGCCATGTGGGAGTGTCCAGCTCCTTAACTACCATGCCACCTGCTGGTCCCAACAGTTGCTAAATCTTTTTTTTTTTTAGATTTATTTTATTTTATTTATTTATTCATTTATTTTAATTTGACCAGAGAGAGAGAGAGAGCAAGCAAGCTACCAGGTCCAAGACTTGAACCCTGGTCAGCCATGTGGGAGTGTCCAGCTCCTTAACTACCATGCCACCTGCTGGTCCCAACAGTTGCTAAATCTTTTTTTTTTTTAGATTTATTTTATTTTATTTATTTATTCATTTATTTTAATTTGACCAGAGAGAGAGAGAGAGCAAGCAAGCTACCAGGTCCAAGACTTGAACCCTGGTCAGCCATGTGGGAGTGTCCAGCTCCTTAACTACCATGCCACCTGCTGGTCCCAACAGTTGCTAAATCTTTTTTTTTTTTAGATTTATTTTATTTTATTTATTTATTCATTTATTTTAATTTGACCAGAGAGAGAGAGAGAGCAAGCAAGCTACCAGGTCCAAGACTTGAACCCTGGTCAGCCATGTGGGAGTGTCCAGCTCCTTAACTACCATGCCACCTGCTGGTCCCAACAGTTGCTAAATCTTTTTTTTTTTTAGATTTATTTTATTTTATTTATTTATTCATTTATTTTAATTTGACCAGAGAGAGAGAGAGAGCAAGCAAGCTACCAGGTCCAAGACTTGAACCCTGGTCAGCCATGTGGGAGTGTCCAGCTCCTTAACTACCATGCCACCTGCTGGTCCCAACAGTTGCTAAATCTTTTTTTTTTTTAGATTTATTTTATTTTATTTATTTATTCATTTATTTTAATTTGACCAGAGAGAGAGAGAGAGCAAGCAAGCTACCAGGTCCAAGACTTGAACCCTGGTCAGCCATGTGGGAGTGTCCAGCTCCTTAACTACCATGCCACCTGCTGGTCCCAACAGTTGCTAAATCTTTTTTTTTTTTAGATTTATTTTATTTTATTTATTTATTCATTTATTTTAATTTGACCAGAGAGAGAGAGAGAGCAAGCAAGCTACCAGGTCCAAGACTTGAACCCTGGTCAGCCATGTGGGAGTGTCCAGCTCCTTAACTACCATGCCACCTGCTGGTCCCAACAGTTGCTAAATCTTTTTTTTTTTTAGATTTATTTTATTTTATTTATTTATTCATTTATTTTAATTTGACCAGAGAGAGAGAGAGAGCAAGCAAGCTACCAGGTCCAAGACTTGAACCCTGGTCAGCCATGTGGGAGTGTCCAGCTCCTTAACTACCATGCCACCTGCTGGTCCCAACAGTTGCTAAATCTTTTTTTTTTTTAGATTTATTTTATTTTATTTATTTATTCATTTATTTTAATTTGACCAGAGAGAGAGAGAGAGCAAGCAAGCTACCAGGTCCAAGACTTGAACCCTGGTCAGCCATGTGGGAGTGTCCAGCTCCTTAACTACCATGCCACCTGCTGGTCCCAACAGTTGCTAAATCTTTTTTTTTTTTAGATTTATTTTATTTTATTTATTTATTCATTTATTTTAATTTGACCAGAGAGAGAGAGAGAGCAAGCAAGCTACCAGGTCCAAGACTTGAACCCTGGTCAGCCATGTGGGAGTGTCCAGCTCCTTAACTACCATGCCACCTGCTGGTCCCAACAGTTGCTAAATCTTTTTTTTTTTTAGATTTATTTTATTTTATTTATTTATTCATTTATTTTAATTTGACCAGAGAGAGAGAGAGAGCAAGCAAGCTACCAGGTCCAAGACTTGAACCCTGGTCAGCCATGTGGGAGTGTCCAGCTCCTTAACTACCATGCCACCTGCTGGTCCCAACAGTTGCTAAATCTTTTTTTTTTTTAGATTTATTTTATTTTATTTATTTATTCATTTATTTTAATTTGACCAGAGAGAGAGAGAGAGCAAGCAAGCTACCAGGTCCAAGACTTGAACCCTGGTCAGCCATGTGGGAGTGTCCAGCTCCTTAACTACCATGCCACCTGCTGGTCCCAACAGTTGCTAAATCTTTTTTTTTTTTAGATTTATTTTATTTTATTTATTTATTCATTTATTTTAATTTGACCAGAGAGAGAGAGAGAGCAAGCAAGCTACCAGGTCCAAGACTTGAACCCTGGTCAGCCATGTGGGAGTGTCCAGCTCCTTAACTACCATGCCACCTGCTGGTCCCAACAGTTGCTAAATCTTTTTTTTTTTTAGATTTATTTTATTTTATTTATTTATTCATTTATTTTAATTTGACCAGAGAGAGAGAGAGAGCAAGCAAGCTACCAGGTCCAAGACTTGAACCCTGGTCAGCCATGTGGGAGTGTCCAGCTCCTTAACTACCATGCCACCTGCTGGTCCCAACAGTTGCTAAATCTTTTTTTTTTTTAGATTTATTTTATTTTATTTATTTATTCATTTATTTTAATTTGACCAGAGAGAGAGAGAGAGCAAGCAAGCTACCAGGTCCAAGACTTGAACCCTGGTCAGCCATGTGGGAGTGTCCAGCTCCTTAACTACCATGCCACCTGCTGGTCCCAACAGTTGCTAAATCTTTTTTTTTTTTAGATTTATTTTATTTTATTTATTTATTCATTTATTTTAATTTGACCAGAGAGAGAGAGAGAGCAAGCAAGCTACCAGGTCCAAGACTTGAACCCTGGTCAGCCATGTGGGAGTGTCCAGCTCCTTAACTACCATGCCACCTGCTGGTCCCAACAGTTGCTAAATCTTGAAGGGAGGGAGGCAAAAAATAGGGAGTTCACTTGAATTGCATAAAATCCCATAGCAAATCAGAAGAGAGCTAGGGAAATCTGCCCTTCTAACTCACAGGCCAGGTCTCTGCAGGAAGCCACGTGTCCCTTGTTAAGTGTCCTCCGGATGGTTTAGGTGTTAGGGCTCCCAGTGAAAGCAGAGGCAAGGGAGGCCTGGGTCTGGAAGCCCAGGACTGGTTTGGGACTGTGCCTCAGAAGGATGGAGAGATTTAAAGACACCAAACAGTTGAGTAGACCCCTGATTACAGCAAACTCAGGTCTTTCTGCCACAACTGGAAGGGGCAGTCACTTGGACCTTGGGCTAGGGAAGGCCTTCTCTTGGTCCAGAATGGCTAAGCAGTCACATGTTAGGATCCACATCCCGGAGACATTCCTAGAAAGAGTCTCCTCTCAGCCTGCCCCTGTGGAATGGAGGCAGGGATGGGGCTTTGCCTCCAGGAACAATACGGAGAGCTCAGAGGCAAAAGGGGTGGTACATCTGCCTTGTTCCTGCCCTCTAGGGCTTCATTCTTCTTCCTTCCTTCCCCTCTTACTTCCTCCCTGCCTCCCTTCCTTCCTTGTTTATTTATTTCTTCTATGAGAAAGAGAGGCACCCCAAAAGACAACCCCCTCCCAGCCCGGATCATGGTCCACACACACGCCTGTGTTGCATAGGGAGCCCTCCTGTAGGGACTTGAACTTGGAACCTTCCCAAGTGGGTTCAGCATCATAGAGTGTTGTGTTACTGCTGTGTCCCAATGCTGGCCTGCCAGTCTCTCTATTTTTAAAATGATTAGGTTGTCGGGAAAGTCATGGCATGTTTTTCTGTGCAAAAACGCATCATGTCTTTCCCAGCAACCCAATATATAATTTGCTGTAGGGCATGTGTACTTGCCAGAGAGGGACAAAGAGAGAGAGACACGGAGAGGGAAAAGTGAGAAAGCACCTCCCCAGGGGGATGGCCACACAGCATCTCTTCTCCCCCATTCTCCTCTCAGGATTGGGCATAACACACATGTGCCTAGAATATTTTTCAAACTGCTGGCTCCGGGACTTGAACTGAACAGACAGCCATCTTAATCAACATGCCACCAGCAGGCCCCTTCTCTTTCTTAAGGTTTCCTGCTATTTCTTTTCAGCTGGGCCCAGAAAGTCT
>NW_006160128.1:1447442-1454098 GCF_000334495.1 Tupaia belangeri chinensis
GTGGATAGCTGTGATTGGATCAGAATGTTAGCAAGAGGAAAACTGTAACTCTCCAGGAATGCTGGGTGCTTGGATTGACCAGCTTTTGTGTCCTGCCTCTGAGAGCCACAGTGCCAAGAGCATGGGACACAAGCTGAACCAGGCTTTAGAACAACTTGGCTTCCTGTGCCTCAGTTTCTCCACCAGGAGCTTATTGTCCAGGGTTTTCAAAAAGTTCATCTAGAAAAATGCCTGAGGTTCTAGGCAGCTCTGACCAAGGGCCCTTCCTCAGGTCCTGGTCTTCAAACTTCCCCAGAGTCAGACAAGCTCTTGTTTAGTCTGTGGCTCAAACAGCATGGGGCAGCAGGGGAGGCTGGGGACAATGCTGGTTGTTTTAAGGCCATCAGCACAGCTTCCAAAGTAGGCCTGGCTGCTGGCCGGAATGCTTCTGGAGCTGGCGTGGGCGGCTGCAGGTTCCCTATGCTACAACTCACCAGTGAAGGTCTATCAGCGAACTTGTCCATATCCCACCCCCTCCCTGTTAAAGCCTCCTCTCCCCTGAGCCATCCTCCTCCGATTCTGTCCTCCTGCCCAGGTAACTGTGAGGGCTCAGAGACCTGGATCGTCTCTTGGAGCTAGCTTTATTCAGGCCCATAGGCTCCTTCACTGAGAGGAGTCTGAGGTCTTTTCCGTTTAAGATAAGTTGGGGGAAAGGGTTAGAAGAGCACTGAGAAGTGATGCCTGGTTTTTCTTTTTCTTTCCTCTCTGGACCTAAGAGACTAGATTTTTTCTTTTTTCCTCCTTCTTCTTTTTTTACAGTACATTTTGGCAGGCCCCATTTTTTTCTGACAGAAAAAAAATAACAGGCATATTTTGGGCGATCACTCCACTGGGGTCTTTTGTGACAGGATATGCAGCTGTGTGACTAATGGAGCTGGCTTTCTCCTGGCTTCCTTCCCCTTTCAGAGCTCTTGTTTACTGCCCTCTACAAAAAAAAAAAAAAAAAAAAAAAAAAAAAAAAAAAAAAAAAAAAAGCCATAAGCCACAGATTTTTATAAAAAAAAAAAAAAAGCCTTGTGAGATACTCAAAGGCAATAAATCCTTTGGCTATTCCATTTCTAAGGCTCCAACTCTCCGCCCTCTCCCCACTTTTTCTTTTCAAACACTCAAGCTCTTGAATCGCAACATGTGAATCTTCCTCTCCCACCCCCACGTCCGCTTTCTTCTGAACATATGTCCAGCAGATCGTGGGGGTGGGGATGGAGGTAGGGGTGGGGGAGGGGGAGGAGCGGGATGGGAAGTATATTTATGGTGCTTAACTCAGCAATTGCTAGAGGAAGGAATAATGACTTCCAGGGGCTCTGGGCCTTTTTTCCAAGGCCTTTGTGTTCCTATAATCTATGACAATTTTGCGGTGTAAGCAAAAGTTATTATAAAACATGGAACTTGCTCAATGAGGAAGGGTATGTTCTACACAGGGAGGGACTGTTTCTCTCTAGAGGAGATCCAAATCTGGCTGCTTTTGGAATTCAGAATCCTTGGGCTTCCTAGAGAACATTTGGAAGAGAGAGTTTCTAGTTTGTAGCGATGGACAACTGGAAATGGCCATTCAGTTTTTCTAGGGATCAAATGACTTCTTATTTCAAAAGGTGTTTGGCTTGTGGATGGGAAAGTTAACTAACCGCTTAGGTTTAATAGAGACTGAGTGGTATAGCTATGGCACAGAGTTTGTGACCAGGTGATAGGTTTGAGTCCCTGTTGTAGGGAACGAGTCTGTAGGTGGTGTGGAGGTTAAGATAGCTGGATCCCACATGGCCAACTGCCCAGTTCAAGTCCTGGACTTGGCGGCTTGAGAAACACACAAGGCATGTGTGTGAGCATGACCAAAATCTCAAGAGGAAAATGGAGATGAAAGGATTGTGGTGTGGCCAGCTCCCTCAGGGGGTGATTCTCACTTTCCCCCCTCTCTCTGCCAAGCACGTGCTTGTCTTACAACAAACTGAAAACAAATAAATATGTAAATAAAAATTAAAATGAAAAAATGATAAGTCTCCTTTGTTCTGCTGTTCAATTGAAATAATGATCCTTCCCTCTACACTGTTGGCAAGAAAAATGAGATGATAGAAGTCGAAAGCATGGCGGAAATTGTGACGAAGTATATAGTGATCTTGTCTAATGCTTCTTCATTCACCCAAAGGGTTTGCTCACACTTCCACTGGAAAAGAGGCTGGTTACTTAAAAACTGTGATGTCTACAGATGAACAGGAGAGAAGTTACTTATACAGTGGCCCAGGACACTATATTACATGGGGCCTAGGAGGCTGGTATTGCCCTCGAGTTTACCTACTCCCTAGTCATCTTCATTCTCTGCTCAGAAAACTCATCGAATTCAGACAAAAGGTGCTGACTAATGCCAACTTGCCTACTTTTTCTTCTGTGACTAACTCATCTTTTTTGTTTGTTTAATTGCCAGAGGCGGGCAAGGGGGACAGATGGGAGAGAGAGAGAAAGAGAGAAAGAAAGCATTCTCCAGTAGACTGTGGTCATACTATCAAGATTTTGGCACACATGCACATTTGTCCAGTGTTGTGTTTTGTTTTGTTTTTAAATTTCCTTCTGGGAGAATTTTGCTATAGGGCATGTGTGTTCTCTGGAAAGACAGAAATGGAGAAGAGAAAGTGAGAAATCACCCCCACCTTGGGGTGGGGGAGATGGCCATGTTGCAATCCCTTCTCCATTCTCCTCTAGGGATTTTGGGCATGCACGCACATGCACCTGGCACGAGTTTCAAGCCTCTGGGTCTGAGACTTGAACCGTAGTTGGCTGTGCGGGAGTCCAGTGCTTTAACCACCATACCACCTGCAGACCCCAAGCTGACAGGCTGGAACTTGACTGTGGAATGAGACCTATTGGAATTAGGCTCCCTTATTGCTAAGGGGCCAGCTCTGTAACCAACTCATCTTACACACAGTCTTTGTCCTAGAGAAGTGAACACTGGACACCATTTACTGTAGCCACTCTTCCAATATTGCGCTGGGCAGTGCTTGGAAGTCCTCTTTCCTCCTTTACCTTCCTTCTATCCTCTTCCTACTCCTCTCCTCTTTGTTAAACCTTGCTCATTCATCATTTCTTACAAGATTAAGCTTAGCTTCTCTCGAGTCTCCACTGATTAAGAGCACCTCTAGAAACACTTCAAACCCTTCAGTCTTTTTTCACTCTCCAAAGGTAAAGATTTCACCAGAAGGTAAACTGAGGCATCAGCCTGGGAAGTAACTGACCAGGGATTACATGGCAAGTCAGTGACACAGACAGAAATAGAAACCCCACGTCCTGATTCCAGTTTGCCTGGAGTTTAAAGAGGCTCCTTAGCTTGGATATCCCAGAATAGCCTCTCTCAGGCTGACCAGCTGTGAAGTGATGTGTTGCAAGGGTTATTTTTTGCCTTGGCTTAACTTTAAAAAAAAAACACCCAAATTCCCAAAATCGGCCTAAGAAAATCTATTCCTCACAATGTCATCTGCTTGCCAAGTTTAAACCTAGCATATTACATCATGAACGCCTTCGGGCTTCATTCTCAACTTACGAGGATGATCAGGTATCTGAATTGAGTTCAGAAATCACAGTTTATTGAAGGAAACAGATCATTAAGTCACTCCACTAGACTGAAGCTGTTGACATTGCTTATTTGGAGAAGCTGAGAATTGACTAATGTTCTCTTGATTCATGTAGACCTGTATTAGTTGGAGCTATCTGAGAAAGGGTGTGGCCATTGAGTGGCATCAGGCCAATTGGTGCTGATGGAAGAGGGACAGAGGTGGTGGTGTGCTGGAGTTGGCTTGCATTGGCTTGTGGAAGCCGATTGTTAAGTTTTCAGGAATTTGGTGAGATGGTTTTTAAACACAGCAATTAAAAATTAAATGATCTAGATTTAACATTAAATAAATTAAACACAAAGGCAATAAATAGTGAAAACATCCTAATTAGTTTACTATACTGTATTATTGGGTTGTTGGAAAAGTCTTGACACATTTTTGCATAAAAAAACAGAAAAAATACATCATGACTTTTCTAACAACCTAATATGTTTATGTTCTTGGATTATATGTCTATTATATGTACATGGTGGAAATACTGTAGGATGGCATGCTACTGTGACTCTTCCAGTTCCTCATTCAATAATACCACATTGGTAGCTTGAAATTGGCCATGGTGAGAAAATTTACACCATGGAAATTGGTAAACTCTACTCTCAGGACTTGGTTTATTGTTAATTACCTACACTTAACAAAGTGTTACAAAAATGTTAAGATAGATTAAATGTAAAATTGTGTCATATCTGTAGCAGTGTCATGAATAACACCAAATAATGAGGTAATAGTTTAGTTTTCAAAAACGGTTATCTGATTCTTCAAAGAAATTGCTCATACCATGAAAAAATGAGTGAAATTGTGAAGTATATCTTTGTCATTTCACTTTTTCTTGCTCATTTTTTAAAAAAGGTTTTTGCCATAGGGCACATGTGCTCACCAGAGACACAGGAAAAAGACAGTGAGCAGGAAAGTGAGAAATCACCCCCAGGGGGTGGATGGCCGAGCCACAATCCCTTCTCTTCCATCTTCCTCCCGGGATTTTGGGCACACATGCACATGCACCCAGTATAAGTTTCAAGCTGCCAGATCCAGGACTCAAATTGTGGTCAGCCATGTGGAAGTCCAGTACCTTAACCACTTTGCCACCTGCTAGCTCTGTGCTTACACATTGTTATAAATGAAATTATCAACCAGCATTCATGTCAGAGCTACAGTTGGAAATTCGGTTGTTAAACATTTACCAGCACACTACTGAAAAGGAGTGTATAAGGACTGTTCATTTGGTATCCCAGAGGGAAGAACAGTTGTATAATGCCTACACCTCAGCAATGAGAAGCATACAATAGGAGGTGTAGCCATGGAAGAGGAGATACTAAGTACTGGGAAGAAAGGATCAGAGATGATTCAGTTCACGGCCAGCAACCACAGGCTACCATCAGAATAGGAATGTGGAATATAAATCAGACACGCTAAACTGAAATGGACCACTGACACCAACAAGGTTAGATGGTAAGAAAATCATATTCACTTGTAAATTCAAGATTAGGATTGATATTAAATAGTCACAGTGCCTTAAAGTGCTAAAGGTCTTTTCTATACATGAACTCATGTAATCACCAGAATAGGTAGCTGGTGATTACTCATGTAATCACCAGAATAAGTTAGCTATCAGTTTCAGGCCTATTTTACAAATGGGAAGTTGAGGCAATGAGAGGTTAATTAGTTTGTCCAAGGTTATTTTTTCTTCTTTCCTCCTCACTCCCCCAATTGTCAGAGGGTGTGTGTGCTCACTGGAGAGAGACAGAGTCATAGAGGGAAAGTGACAAAGCACCCCCATGGGGTTAGCCACATTGTAATCCCTTCTCCTCCATTTCTCATTCCTTTTGGGATTTTGGTCACATGTGCAAGTACCCGGTGCGTATTGAGGCTTCCAGGTCCAGAACTTAAGAAACGTACAGTTGTCCCTGTGGGATCCAGCTGTCTTAACCACCACACCATGGTTGGCCCACTCAAAGTTATTCTTTCCACAGTAAACAGCTAGGTTGGAACTTGATGAAGAAACAGAAATAGCAGAGACTTTGGGCTCAGACACACCTTAATTAAAAACCCAATCTTGGGGCCAGCAGGTGGCATGGTGGTTGAGGTGCTGAACACTCTCACATGGCTGACCATGGTTCAAGTCCCGGACCTGGCAGCTTGCTTTCTCACTCTTTCTCTCTCTTCGTCTCTCTATGGTCAAATTAAAATAAATGGATGAATAAATAAAATTAAATAAATAATTATTTTTAAAAAAAACAAACAATCTTGGGAGCTGTCAGGTAGTGTGGTGGATAAGGGTGCTGGACTCCCCATGGTCAACCGTGGTTCCAATCTCAACCTGGGGGCTTGCTTTCTCATGTTCCCTCTCTCTTTGTTCTCACTCTCTTGCTCTGTACCTCTCTGGTCAAAATTAAAAAAAAAAATTTTAAAAAGAAAGTTAAATAAAATAATTCTTAAAAAAACTATCTTGGGTGCTTGCTTTGGCAGCACATATACTAAAATTGGAATGATACAGAGAAGATTAGCATGGCCCCTGCACAAGGATGACACAAAATTTTTAGAGACCCCAGAAATAACCGCCAAAGCTTACAACCAACTGATTTTTGACAAAGGATATCAATCAATCCACTGGGAAAAGGAAAACCTTTTTAGTAAATGGTGCTGGAAAAACTGGGTATCCACCTGCAGAAAGATGAAACTGAACCCCCATCTTTCACCATTAACAAAAATGAACTCAAAATGGATCAAAGATCTGAACCTAAGACCTCAAACAACAAAACTACTTGTGGAAAATGCTGGGGAAACTCTGGGAGACATTGAAGTAGTCAAAGACTTCTTAAATAAGACTCCCAAAGCACAGGCAATAATCCCTAAAATAGACAAGTGCGACTATATCAGACTAAGAAGTTTCTGCACAGCAGAGGACACAGTAACAAGTGTGAACTGACAACCTCAGAATGGGAAAATATTTTTGTTAAATATGACTCAGACAAGGGACTGATAACCAGAATACACAGGGAACTCAAGTGCCTTATGTGAAAAAAAAAA
>NW_006160128.1:1454188-1456790 GCF_000334495.1 Tupaia belangeri chinensis
AAATAGAACTACCATTTGATCCAGCAATCCCACTTCTGGGTATTTACCCAAAGGATAGGAGAACACTCAATCGGAAAAGTGCTTACGCATCAATGTTTATTGCAGCATTATTCACAATTGCCAAGACATGGAACCAACCTAAATGTCCCCAAACTGATGAATGGATTGGAAAAGTGTGGTATATATACTCTATGGAATACTATTCAGCCATAAAAAATAACAAAACCCTGGCATTTAATAGAAAGTGGTCAGATATGGAGGATCTATTGCTGAGTGAAGTAAGCCAGGCTATGAAAGAAAGATATTGTATGTCTCCACTTAAGATATACTGACTATCTGCACTCTGTGGTAGAGAGGGAAATATTGGAGGACATAAACATAAAAGCAATGAAAGTACTTAACAAGAATAAGACAGTGTGAAATGGGGGGTGGGTGAAGAGAAGAGGATAGAGAAAGATAGCAAGAGAATAAATAGAGAGGCGGGACGGTAGTGGGAAACAGATACGGCTTATTACCTGTTGATGATGACATGTATAGTATTCTCAACTGGATTGGTCTGAGAAGTATTTCATGATGGGTAAAGTCTTTTTACAAGCAAAATGAAAAATAGTGATTGTTTAAAAAAATATTTGGAATAACAATAATAATGATTGGAAAAAACAATGAAAAGATATTGAATGATGAAGTGGGGAGAATAATGTCTCTGCATTGACTGACATGCATGGCATTCCCTTTTGAAAAAGCAATGTAATACACTGTAAAGTTATATGCAATCCAATGTAATACAAACAAGATTAAGATGATAAAAAATAAATAAATAATTAAAAAAAAATCTTGGGACCAGCATATGGCGTAATAGCTATCTCGCTGGACTCATGTAGTCGACCGCGGTTCGAGTCCTAGACCTGGTGGCTTAAACTCACATTGGGTGCATGTGTGTGCGTGCCCAAGATCCCAAGAGGAAAATGGAGGAGAAGGGATTGCAACGTGGCCATTCCCCCTGGGGGATGCTTTCTTGCTGTCTCTCTGTCTCTTTCTGTCTTTCTGGTGAGTACACACGCTCTATAGCATAAACCTCTCAAAAAAAACCCCAATCTTAATATTTATGTAACTTTGATTTATCTTTATGCCTTTATCTTTTTAGACTTTGTTGTTTGCTTAATTTAAAGAAATAAAGATGATAAACCCTGGGCCAGAAGTTTGCAGTAAGTTTCATTTAAATGAGGTAATGCAGATTGAGCATTCCTAACCTGAAAATCAAAAATCTAAAACTTTTTCAGTGCTGACATGACACCACAAGTGGAAAAATTCACACCTGAGCTCATGTGATGGGGACAGTCAAAATGCTACAATACAAAGTATATAAAATGACCTTCAGATATGTGGATAAGGTGCATATGTTTCATATGTTTCAAATGTTTCAAATGTTTTATTTAGACTTGAGTCCTAGACCCAACATATCTCATTATGCATATGCAAATATTCCAAAATAGTCTAAGACCTGAAAAAGTCTGAAATCTGGCACACTTCCGGTCCCAAGTATTTCAGATAAGGGTGGTAAAGGCCTTGGCCCCTTCTTCAGAGACCATGCATGGGAGCTCATTTCCTTTTCCCTCCTACTATGAAGTTTTAAAATTTCTTACATTTGATTTTGAAATCCAGTATAAGAACACTTTAGTTCACATATTTATTTTTCTAATTATATTTTTTGGGTTTATGTAAAATTATAGTATTAGGCCAAGCCAATTTGAGGAGGTGGAGTCAGGGGTAGGTAGGATAGAGGAGGTAGGCCAGGAAAGAGGTGGCTTAGAATTGAACTTTTGTAAAGAGTTCCTTCATTTACTGGTATTGGGAACCAGCAGTTAGCGTAATGGCTATGTCGCTGGACTCCCGTAGTCCACCGCGGTTCACGTCCCGGACCTGGTGGCTTAAAACTCACGCTGGGCACGTGTGCGTGAGTGCCCAAGATCCCAAGAGGAGAATGGAGGAGAAGGGACTGCGGCGTGACCATCCCCCCGGGGGGTGATTTCTTGTTTTCTGTCTCTCTGTCTCTCTCTGTCTATCTGACGAGCACATATGCCCTATAGCAAAAAAACTTCTCCAAAAAAAAAAAAAAAAAAAAAAAAAGAGTTCCTTCATTTACTGGTATTTAGAGAAAATCTATCAACCACTGTGGTCAACAAGACCATTCTGTGAAACAGGACCTAAAGTTCCAGATGGGCTGCCCCTTCACAGACCTAGGCATCTAGGTTATGTCCAGCAAGAATCAGGAAGTTGGGAGACCCCTCTGCCCCCGCAAAATGCTCATAGCCTCACCACTGCTCTGCTTTGGAGCAGGGCTCATCCCCATGAGAGGCAGAAGCTTCGGGCTGTTCCTCATGTCCTTGGCAAGGAGTAGCCCCTAAGCCCACCAGGACTCCTGCCACTTCATCCAGGATTTTTCTCTCTTCTTACCACCACATGACATGGCATTTACTGGACTCTAAGCTCTGGGAAGGCAGGGCCTTTGCTTATTTCATTTGGGACTTTAAACAGTGCCGAGGAGAGGACCGTCTCTCAGTAAATAGTGGTTTAAAGACGAGCATGAAGTGGGTCCTTTCCC
>NW_006160128.1:1456821-1462100 GCF_000334495.1 Tupaia belangeri chinensis
TCTCCACCCTTCTACTTCAAATAAGCCATGCTTTGTTCAAGGTCAAGAGACTCAGGCTTAGTGTAGGTCTCAAAAGTGTAAACCATGGCGACAAGGCTGTCATCGGAGACTTGGGCAGAGCTCACTGCAGAAACAGGCATCCCTGAAGCAGTCTGTGAACTGGCTGACCCAGACTGAATGCAACAATGGTGGTCATGGTGAAGAACTTGGTGGGAGATGTCCCCTAGTGCACAGCATGGGGATCTGGACCCTGCATGGCCAACTGTGGTTTGAATTCGCAGCTTGCGAAGACATGCCACAGTGCATGTGCACGTGTGCTCCAAATCCTGATGGGTTGGAGAAACAGAGGGAAAAAGGATTGCAGCCCTCCCTGCCCCCCCGCACTGGGGGCGCTTTCTCTCTCTCCCTTTATCTCTCTCTGGTGAGTGTGTATGCTTTATGGCAATTGGGGAAAAAAAGCATGTGATGGTTCAAGTACAGGCCCTGACATTTATTAGCTATGTATCCTTGGGCAAGTTATTTCATTTTTGAGTTTCATTTTTCTAATCTATAAGATGTGGATAAAAATATTCATCTCGTGAGGCTTTAGTGTGGATTAATGAGATAGGGCGAGTACTTAGCACAGAGCCTGGTTTGGGAAAGGGTGCCAGTAGGGGTCACACTGTGATGGTGAGAGGGGAAGATTCAGGCCTGAGGAGAGTCACAACTGAAGATATGCTGAAGCCTTCCACTTCTGTGTATGCAGACGCCATGATCCCTGCCTGACCAGGCGCTGCAAAGGGGCACTGGCAGTAACACTAACCCAGGAGGACCTAGCTGAGTCTTCGGGCTGTCACCATCACAACCTGATCTGCACCCAGAAGCTGCTGGGAGGCTCCAGTGCCTTGGTGCACATATGGTGTCCGACATGGCCTCCTTCCCTTGGGCAAAATAAGTACAAATACACCTCTGCAGTAGGAAAGCGTGGTAGGGAGGGGAAGGATACCAGAGCTGAAGCCCCATCCAAGCATAAAGGATGTAAGGATTTACAAGATGCACTGAACTGAGGACTCAAGGGCTTAAAAGCAAAGAAGAACAAGAGGGCAAATGGTGAGAGCGACATAATTTTCCTTCCATGAAGACAGTTGTGGTGTTGTTATAGGAGGTAGGTTTTTGGGAGCATCGAGAAGAGAGGGGCGTAGTGGAAGGGCAGAAGAGGCACCATGGACTGAGCAGGGGAAGCAGAGCAGATGGAGGTATACAAAGAGCCCCCATCCACTGGGCTCAGGTAGGGCCCGAACACGGTGATCACTAAGCAGTTGGCCTGGGAGGCCGAGGGTCTCTCCTGTGCTGGTTCTTCAGGACAAGCCGATTTTGGTAGGCCCAAAAGGTCCCTATTCTGTTTCATATTTTAAGTTTTGTGGGTGCTCCAGACACTGTGGTATGTGAGGGACTTTGGAAAGTTTGTGGAAAAATGGAATTAAAGTATGAGTTTATTTTGGTGCAAAAAATGTTTTTGAAATTTATATAGTTATTTTTGTTTGTTTAAATAATATGCATTTTCCAGGAATTTTTTGAAGACTCTTCATACATGAAGATAGACCTGAAATAAGGACCAGATTAGGTCTGAGAATCCAAAAATCGTTTTCTAGCTTTGACCTTGAGCCTGGGTTTCCTCATCTGTGACAAAGGGAGGAACATGCCTGGGCTCCTCCACGGGGCCACTGTTAAGGCCGAATGAGACAAAACATTGAAAAGCTATAGCCAGTCTCACTGGACACTCTGTTACTAACCTCTGGCCTTTGGTTCTGGGTGCTCCACACTTTTTGCTTCTGAGAACCACCCATTTCAACGGGTCTCCTGGCCTTGAGAATAACATAACTACTTCGGCTAATTCTGAACCCCCACGGGCCCTGCCTGCGTGTGGAGACACAGTGCTGAGTGAGTGCTGCGTGGAGAAGCTTGGCCTACAGTGTGAGCAGCTTAGGCCTGAAGTTAGTGAATGCATGCTCACAAAGCACTCTGGGCTCTTTTCTTGAGAGCCACCAGAGCGAGACAAAAATTTCCTCTCTGGATTCCTTGGTGAGGGGCGTGCCACGCCAGTCTCCTCCAGAAGGGCCTGTGCAGGTGTAGACATGTATGCCTTCCTGAGAACCAGCTCCACCCCCAGCAGTGTGCAACGCAGGTGCAAATTCCGCTCTCCTGCAGCTACCTCTGCAACTGTCACATAGCTCCCATTTCCCTGGGCCTCGGTTTCCAGAACCACAAAGCAGGAGCCACAGATACTCTAAAACTCCCGCCTACTGGGAAATCTTCTGAAAGCTTTTATGGACAGTTTGAGATGATCGGGGACCTCTGTGGAGCAATCTGCACTCCCAAACCAAATACCACTTGCTTGGTTTTAGCCCAGCATGTGTTTGGTATCCCCAACTGTTGTCAACAGTGAGGGGCTAAAGCCAGCCTACTGGCTCCCACTTACTGGCTGTGTGATCCTGGGCAAGTCACTTTAACCTCTCTGTGCCTGGGTTGCCTCATCACTGAAAGACAGACCACGGTCACACCTGCCGCATAAGTTGTTACATGTGCAAGATGAACTCATGCACTGGAGATGTGAGTTCATGTAGGAGTTAACGCCAATGGAGGAACTCATGCTACGTATGTAAAGTGCTTAAATCCATGCCCGGCCCATAGTAAGAACAATTATAAGTGATAAATATTAGTAATAATAACAGTAGGTATTATTGTCCATTTCCCACCCTCATTATCATTCTGTCCCTTTTTTTTTTTTTTTAACTTTCTTGCTGTAGCCTAAGGCCTGGCCCTATTAGTCCCAGGTTTGCTGCTATGAAGAACACTCCACACGTCATGGAAGCAAGGGGTGAAAAACAGGTTGTGTGAAGCAGGTTGGGATGGAGGACTGAGACGAGGATGTGGTTGGGCTCAAGGACAAGGGAGGAGATAAAGGACATAGAAAACAGGATGTGAGAACAATGGCTGGCCTGACCCTCTCAGTGATGGACAGCTGGGTGCAGTAGCAGAGTGTCTGTGGAGCTGTCCCATATCTGGGCTCCCCGGAATCTACTTTAATCCAGTGTTTTATAACTTGTGTGCCCAATGGTGTAGGATGAATTAAGCTCTTTAGATTTGGGTTAGTTGAAGATGGGGCTTATCTTTGCTTTCAGTTGAGTTTCCACTGAACTGCACACACGTTAGCGTATTAGCCATCTTCTTCTTTCCTTGACTCAGAATAGAGGTTGAGAATAACCGTGGCCTCTGTCCCAAACCCAGGCCTTCTCTCAGCACTTCTGTTACCAAGCTCAGCCTGGAAGAGGATCAGGAATCCCCTAGATGCCCAAGGACGCTGTGAGAATGGAAGTGCTGTCTTATAACCTGTCTGCCTAGACACTGAGCTACTTCCGGCCATTTCTAACCCACTGTGCATCAGTTCTGTGCCAGATACGTCCAAGAGACATGAAACTTCCTCTAGCTACATCTCAGAAAGGCAGCCCCAACCCAGATTTTTTTAGGCCCTCCAATCCCCTCTGGTTGTTAATAACACCTCAGTTCCTGAGATATCCTAAAAAAGGGATGTAGGAAAGGTCTTTTTTTCTAACTGCTGTCTCTCTTCCTCCTCTGCTTCTCTTGCTGACTTGGGAGAGCTTTCGGCTTTCCCTCCTCTGAAGAGAATTTCCTTAGGTCATCTACCATCTTTTCTGCACTATGGCCTCTAGTGAAGTCCCATTATTCCACCCCTGCTTGTCTAAAAGGAAGATTTTTAAATTTAGGCATCCTCTTTCCACAGAGACTCTAGCAATGCAAGAGGGGCAATGTGGACCCTCAGGCTGAGCAGTGGCCACGTCCAGAAGGTGTCCCTTTCCACGGGAAGAAGAGGTACCCGAGTTCATGGCCAGGGGGCCTAGTATGAGATGATTTACAAGGGAAGGAAAACATAGCAGCTCAGCGGTGCCTTGGCATTACCTCTCGGTTACCTACAAAACAGAACATACATGCTGGTACTGTTTCTGTAAAACCGAACGGTTCATGCGTACGTGTGTATGCCTAGAATAAATGAGAAGGCTATAGCAACGGGAAGTCCTCTTTTCTGAAAGATGAGAATATATGTGAGTTTTACCTTTTTCTTTTGGCTCATATAGGTTTTCTGCAATTAATACATATTACTTTATAAAAAAAGAATTATTTTATTTAACTTTATGTATTTATTTATTTATTCATTTATTTGTTTTAATGTGACCAGGGAGGGACAGAGTGAGAGTGAGAGAGAGAAAGAGAGAGAGAGAGAGAGAAAGAAAGTGAGAAAGCAAACCACCAAGTCTGAGACTTGAACTGTGGTTGGCCATGTGGGAATCCAATGCCCTTAACCACCACGCCACCTGCCGGCCCCAATACATATTACTTTAAAATAGAAATAAAAAGGCAGAATTGGCTCAGCCTTGGTGACACAGGGGGCATGTTGTGCTGCTGTCCTGGAAGTCACACCGCTGACTGCAGGTTCAGATTCCCGAGTGAACTTGGAACTTGATGGGCAAGTGTGCCAAGGGCCTGATGAGGGGAAGGCTGGGAGAAAGGAATCATGGCATGACAAAACCCTGCCACCGGTGCCTGTCTTTCCTCTCTGTCTCACATGTGTGATGCCTGCACATGCTCTCTAGCATGGACAAAAATAAAGAAAACTTTTAAAAGGCAAAATCAGTGATTTCTTATATTTCATGTAAAATTGTTAAGAAAATACACAAATGTATATCATGCATGAGTATACATGAAAAATAATTCTACATACCTCTTCATTTATGTAATTATACATTATATAACATATACTCTAGTATATGGTATATGTAATGTAATACATTAGAATGTAGAGAAATACTGAAAGAAAACACATTTCATTATTTTCCTAATTTTTTGTATTGAGTATTTATTATTATTATTATTATACTTTTTAAATTTACATTTAAATTTTCTGGCCATAGTGCATGTATGCTCACCAGAGAGAGACGGAGAGAAAGGGAAAGTGAGAAATCAGCCCCTTGAGGGGATAGCCAAACCACAATCCCTTCTCCATTCTCCACTCAGGATTTTGGGCATGCACTCACACCCGCCAGGCGTACTTTTAAAGTCGCCAGGTCCAGGATTTGAACCATGAAGTCGGCCATGTAGGATCCAGTCACCTCAACCACCATACCACTGGCTGGCCTGAGTATTTATTATTTTTATAATTAGGAGAAAAATGCTGTGTGTGTGTATATGTGTGTGTGTGTGTGTGTGTGTGTGTGTGTGTGTGT
>NW_006160128.1:1464993-1486960 GCF_000334495.1 Tupaia belangeri chinensis
GAACTGTGGTTGGCCATGTGGGAATCCAATGCCCTTAACCACCACGCCACCTGCCGGCCCCAATACATATTACTTTAAAATAGAAATAAAAAGGCAGAATTGGCTCAGCCTTGGTGACACAGGGGGCATGTTGTGCTGCTGTCCTGGAAGTCACACCGCTGACTGCAGGTTCAGATTCCCGAGTGAACTTGGAACTTGATGGGCAAGTGTGCCAAGGGCCTGATGAGGGGAAGGCTGGGAGAAAGGAATCATGGCATGACAAAACCCTGCCACCGGTGCCTGTCTTTCCTCTCTGTCTCACATGTGTGATGCCTGCACATGCTCTCTAGCATGGACAAAAATAAAGAAAACTTTTAAAAGGCAAAATCAGTGATTTCTTATATTTCATGTAAAATTGTTAAGAAAATACACAAATGTATATCATGCATGAGTATACATGAAAAATAATTCTACATACCTCTTCATTTATGTAATTATACATTATATAACATATACTCTAGTATATGGTATATGTAATGTAATACATTAGAATGTAGAGAAATACTGAAAGAAAACACATTTCATTATTTTCCTAATTTTTTGTATTGAGTATTTATTATTATTATTATTATACTTTTTAAATTTACATTTAAATTTTCTGGCCATAGTGCATGTATGCTCACCAGAGAGAGACGGAGAGAAAGGGAAAGTGAGAAATCAGCCCCTTGAGGGGATAGCCAAACCACAATCCCTTCTCCATTCTCCACTCAGGATTTTGGGCATGCACTCACACCCGCCAGGCGTACTTTTAAAGTCGCCAGGTCCAGGATTTGAACCATGAAGTCGGCCATGTAGGATCCAGTCACCTCAACCACCATACCACTGGCTGGCCTGAGTATTTATTATTTTTATAATTAGGAGAAAAATGCTGTGTGTGTGTATATGTGTGTGTGTGTGTGTGTGTGTGTGTGTGTGTGTGTGTCTGTTTCGCTCTGTATGTTTCCTCTGGTGAAAACAAAAATGTTCAAGTTATTTTCAGATGTTTGTTTTCCTGGTACAGATTAGCTATCTGCTGATCTTAGCAAGAAAACAGGTACAACTTTTTTTTCCTGTGTTGATAGCGTCTAAAAGCCAGACTTGGATCCTAAAGTTATTGTAGGACTTGGTGTGTGTGATGGCCTGGCCAGGTCTGGCCAGTGAGTGCATGGAACTGGCCAGCGTGGCTGAGTGAACTATGGGTGAGCGTTTAGACTTGTTTACAAACAGCAAAGGAACTACACAATGGAGAATGTTCTGGACTTGATTCCCATGCGTGGGGAGCTGTGTCTGTAGGCACTGCCTGTCTTTGGGGGCTGGCTGGTCACCGTGCAAAGCAAGAGAAAGGTAAGGTCTGAAACATGCCCAGAGGGGGATTGTGAAGCTGCATCCTGGTAGTCCGGGCCCCAGGAAAGCCCACCATGATGATCTCATGGTTATTTTCCCATCCCTTATGATCTATGGGACTTCCCCGTCACTCATGTAGCTATTTGTGATCTGTTATTTGGCGACTTTCTAGATGGCGCTGAAGGAAAACACTGATTTCCCCATTTTAATTTAGGCTGTATAAATAGCAGGGTTTTTTGTTTGTTTTTGGAGAGATTTTTTCTATAGGGCGCATGTGCTCGCCAAAAAGATAGAGACAGAGAGATACAAAGCGAGAAATCACCCCACCCCCCAGGGGGGATGGCCACGTTGCAATCCCTTCCCCTCCATTCTCCTCTCAGGATCTTGGTCACGCACACACACACGTCCAATGTGAGTTAAAGTCACTGGGTCCAGGACTTGAACCGTGGTCAACTACATGGGAGTCCAGCGACATAGCCATTATGCCAACTGCTGGTCCCTAGAAGTTTTGAATTCCCACCCTGTTGATAGATTTGCTTCAGGAACTATTGACCCATGTGAAAGTGGGCTTAACAGAATGAAAGTTCTCGAATAGGTGGACCTAAGCTCTCCTGAATCTTTGGGTCAGGATGAATCCAACTGTAAATGAGGACTTGCTGTTTCTACTCTCAGCCCTGTTGCCCTTGGAGTTCCTGAGGGTGGTACAGGATCCGTCTCTGCCTCGAAGTTTTGGTGTAATGGCAAATGTCATTTTGAGGTCTCAGAATGTTTTTCACTTGCAAGTCACACTACAACAATGTAGTTTTCAGGTCCCTCCTTAACACTAGTAAGAACTGAGAAACAATAGAGGCTTCATGCTTTTGTCCAAATTGCATGGAAAGTTCCAGGGGTTCCAGGAGGGAAGGATGGGGAGGAGAATAAAAACAGAACATCAGGGTCTCAGGATGTTCAGTTGAAAATATTAGCCTCTGGGACTCGATGCTTCAAACATGTCATCGAGCCTATAAATACCATTCTCATCACCTGGAGTTGTAAAGCTGACACTGTTCAGGTCCTCTGGCTTTGTGTTTATGGTCTTGTTTAATTACAGGACACCGTTCACCCAACCACTAACTCCCATAGGCCTCTGTGGGGTTTGAGGACTATCAGGGGACTGTTTAGAAAGGAAAACATGTTACACCACACCCCAAGAAGGGACCACCTGGACCCACACTCACAGTTTTGTGAACTGTTTCTATAGTTTTTCCTGGTTATGCATCTTTTTGATCACTTAAATTTCTTTTTGAATAAACAATCAAATCTGTAAGTATTGCCTGGAGGCCCTATAGTGTTCAGAGCACTATGGAGATGACTTTAGGGCATAGAAAGGATTCTGGGACAAAGGTAGGGGACACACAGATTCATTGGGACATAAAGGCTAACACTTCTGAAACAGCACACGGCGGGGGGGGACTTCAAAAAGTTTGTGAAAAATGAAATTTAAGTATGATTTATTTTGGTGCAAAAATAAACTGAAATCCATATTTTTTTCAAAAATATGCATTCCCCTAAACATTTTGAAGGCTCCATCAAATAAGATGGTCATCAATAAAGAAGTAAACTGTGGGGCCAACGTGGCACGAAGGCTAAGGATGATGGAACCTATATGGTCAACTGCGTGGTTCAAGATCTGAATCCAGAAGCTTGAAAAACATGGCAGGCACATGGGCTTACAAGACCAAAATTCTGGGAGGAGAATGGAGGACAAGGGGGGTGCTTTCTCACTTTCCTTCTCTCTCTGTGTCTATCTTCTGTGAGCACACATGCTGTATAAGAAATTAAAAGAAAACAAAAGATGTAAACTGTATAAAGCAGACAAAGAGTTCAGTGAGTAGAAAACAAGAGGTAATTTAGGGTCCAGGCTCCCCAGAATTTTGATAGGAGTGGGGAAGGAGGACCTATCAGAAGATGAGCAGAATCTAGCTAGATAGTGCAAGCAAAGGGGACGGACTGAGCCAGGAAAAAGAATAGGAATGGAGTAGGAGGTTTGTAGGTCTGGCCCAGGTGAAGGCACATAGGGGAAGGCACAGCTGACTGGCCTGGAGAGGTGTAGGATAAGATCAAATTACGGAGGCCTTTCAAAGCGTCTTTTTCACTATAAGTTCACACTTTTTAAAGATAAAGATGTATTACCAACAATGGCTTGTCCAAAACTGACATTTACCTTGGACTTTTTGGTCCTAGCTCAGTGAGTGTAAGTCTCGAAGCACATTGAGAAACCCAGGATGGGCAGTTTACCCAATTAACATGGGTGCCCCAGGCTGGCTTTCCCTTGGCAGAGTTTTATTTTGCCAACAGAGTTGGACTGAGAAGAGGTTGGATCAAGCATTTGGGCTGAGTCTCCATGGGCCACCATCTTGGGAGGGCCAGCAGCAGATGCCAGGAGCTGGCTGGCATCGGGGTACAATCTGGTAGCCACTGAAGAGACTTCATCCTGTGGGCCTGTGAGCCTGAGACACCTGCTTGGCTTGGCTCGCCTTAGCTGGTCGTGTTTCCAGTAGAGATGAGCAGGAGTAGATGGGTGGCTGAGCACTGGCAGTGGCAAGGAAGAAAGGGTCTTTGATATTGCAACAAGATATTTGTGAACTCCTCTCACAAACAGACAAGATCTGATCTTAGATCTTAATGCTGATAAATGTTGAATCAAGTTTTTCCATTGTTGCTTGAAGTGTTCCAGTGGAAGACAAAGGCGGAATGGACCAGTCAGTTCTGCTCTCCCCAGGAAAGGAGGATGAAAAGAGGCAAATGACCAGGAGGGCAAAGGGACCCGGCAATGAGATGGAGGGTGTGAGGGGCCTGGATGTGAGAGAAAAAGCTATTGCTGGGAGCTGCTGGGCACTGGGGGCTCCCACGGATGAGAAAGACTGTAGTAGTTCTTGGGTTCTTCCAACGTCTGTGCTCCTGGCTTACTGCCCTCTCCACAGATTCATGAGATCAAGCAGCAACTGTAAAGGAAGAAGGGCTTTTCAGCAGAAATGCCCCATAAAGACTTTACTCCCACCAGCAGAGCTGCCGCAGGAGGGCACTTGCCACTCCTCCCTGCCTTAGAACCATGACTTTCTCACTCAAAGACTGTCCATCTGTCCAGTCGTTCTGCCAGCCCCTGAAGCCCCATGCTGGTTTCCTTTGGAAAAGACTCAGCTCCCAGGGTGACCTCGGCAACAGCCGGACCCATGGATAGCTCCAATCTCAAACTTCCCGGCACAAGAAAGGGTCGTCCTGGTCCATGGACGTTACAATAACACAGTGGCTGTTTATGAGCAAGAACCCTCAATAAAGTCATCGGGATGGTTCTCTCGGCAGCGTGTCTAATCTTCCCTGGCTGCCTTTCTGGGCCGTTGATCTATTTTGGTCTCTGTCGTTGACTCATTCTGGGATTTCCATGCCATAAATCTGAGTCCCCCCAACCCCCCCGAGGTCCTGGTCCCACCAGCAGGCAGACAATTCAGAATTAGCTGTGGTCATGGTTGTCCAAACTGACAGGCAGGGAAACTGAGGCACAGCAGGCTTCAGGGCCTTGTCTCACCTCCCACAGTGACTGAGCAACACAGCTGCCAGCAAGGCCCAGGGTTCTGGCTGGGACTTTATGGGAGCTGTTATGGGAGGCCAGGGGCCATGTGAACTGTTACAGAGCTCTTACTGGGCCCGCTTGGCTACAGATCCCAGGGCTCTGTGGCAAATGGGATAGTGGTGGGGATGCCACCGGGGTGGTAAGTGTGAGTATGTTGGGACTGATGGGTGTTTGAAATCCTCCCATGCCTGGAATCTGACAAGCACAGAATAGAGGAAGACCAGAAAACCCAAAATAATGGGGGAGAGAGAACAAAGAGCCTTCCCAAAGCCATGGTTCAAAGTATGGGCAAAACATCTTCTTGTTTCTCATCTGAAGCCCCTGCCCCAGGCCCAAGGGGCTGGCTAGGCTGGTTTGGCCAGTCCTAGGCCACAGCTCCCGCAGCCTCAGGCCTCCCCAGGTCTGCCTACGTGCTCTGGAGAGGGGCGTGGGGGAGGCAGGGAGGCAGTTAGGGTTTCAGACACTGTAAGTGCCCTGGGGGACCCACATATTTCCTATGTGAAGTTCAGTCTGTTTGCAATTAGACTTGTCTTCTTTGCTTATTTCCGGAGAGATTAAAAATAGTGAAATCAGCTTAATCTGGGACTCTCTGAGATCAACAAGGCCACTGTTTCCAGCAGTATGAAAATACCAAGCAGTCCCACCCACATCATGGGTCATGCCACGTGGCAGGCCTCGTAGCCTTTCTGTAAGGAGGGAACTTACTGCAGGAGTTCTCAACAGATAAGACTCTGTTTGTGGGCCCCGGGAGGATACCTTCTTTCCAACTTCAACTGAAATAGAGGGATCAGCGCTGTTTAGGGCCTGAGATCCTCTCTTTCTTTCCCTCATAATGAGCCTAAAGCTCCAAAAGCCTTTTCAGATAAACACACCTTGGTTCAATTATTTGAACAGCGTTAACTGTTCTCTAGGGGTGTGGACACAGAGTGGACCCTGGGTGGCTTTGGATATAGGGATGCTGCTTCTGGCCTGTCACCATCAGCACAGCAGGTGAATGAGGCTGTGTCATCAGAGGTTGGGGGAAGATGTCACCGATCCAGGAGTAGCCTCCGTTCTGGCCTGTTTTACTGCTAACAACAGAAAATACTTGAGTCTGGGAAATTTAAGAGACTAGAGGTTCATTCACCTGTGTTTAGGAGGGCCAAGGTCTGAGGGTCAGTTCAGGTGGGGGTCTCACAGAGTCCCAAGGCACATGCCCTTTGGCAATTAAAAAAAATTAGAGAAAGTAATTGTATGATTAATAGATATTTTTTATTTTTAAATAATTATTTTATTTAACTTTATTTATTTTAATTTGACCAGAGAGGGACAGAGTGAGAGAGAGAGGGAAAGTGAGAAAGCAAGTCACCAGGTCCAGGACTTGAAATATGGTTGGCCATGTGGGAGTCCAGCACCCTTAACCACCATGCCACCTGCCGATCCAATACATAATTTTATTAATTCATAGGGAACAGGTATAAATTATATGGAGGTACAAATTATAATGGTTAAAATAAGGGAGCTTCACTATAGTCGTAATATTTATTATATTAAATATACAAAGTAGGCTGTAACAAACCCTAAACTCAATAGGAATGATCTTTTAGAAATCTCAGTTCTGGGGAACCCGCAGTTAGCGTAATGGCTATGTCGCTGGACTCCCACGTAGTCGACCGCGGTTTGCGTCCCGGACCTGGTGGCTTAAACTCACACTAGGTGCGTGTGCGTGCGTGCCCAAGATCCCAAGAGGAGAGTGGAGGAGAAGGGATTGTGGCGTGGCCATCCCCCCGGGGGGTGATTTCTCACTTTCTGTCTCTCTATCTCTCTGTGTCTATCTGGTGAGCACATGCGCCCTATAGCAAAAAAAAAAAAAAAAAAAAAAAAAAAAAAAAAGAAATCTCAGTTCTGAAAAGATGCTGTTTTCTGGTGGAACTTCCTGTCTAGGGTCCTCTTCTTCCTGCCTAGGCCCCTCTTGGGAGCTGCTCTGCACACATTGGAGTATATGATGCCTTTTATCTATGTCCCTAGCAACAGACTGTGTTTGCAAAGTACATGCTTAGTGCTAGATCAGTTTCCTTTCTCTTAGTTCCATACGTGTACTTTTATTTTATTTATATACTTTTTTCAAGCCACTAGGGCCAGGATGTGAACCACAGTTGGCCATGTGGGACCTGACTCCCTTAACACTAAGCTACCAGGCTCCCATTGCATATGTACTTTTAAACAGAAACTGTAAACTAGGGGTCTGATTGCCAGCAACAGAAAATCTGCCTTCACCTGCTTTAGCGAAGGACATCCAATGGTGCATGCAACTGAGAGATCCAGAATTAGGGCTAGCATCAGATATAGAACTCAGGGCTAAAATAATACGTTATCAGGATTTGGTTACTTTCCAACTCTTAGTTCTGCTCGCTGCTATGCTGGCCTCAGACTCAGGTTTCATGTGACAGAGAAATTACAGCCATTCCAAGCTCCATACTTCTCAGATTTAAGATTTAAGAGCAAAGAATGAGCCTCCTTCCCAGAAGCCCTAGGGAAAAAGGCAAGGTAAATCACTGGCTCTGACTGATCAAATGTCCATCCCTAAACCAATCATTATGCCCAAGAGAATGTGACACCCTGCTTGGCTTAGGCCCGGCTCATATGCTTCACCCTGAGTGGGAGGGGAGAGTTGGCTGCCCTGAAAGCTCATGGACAGAGAGCAAGGGACAGTATGGGGTTCCTAAGAAGAAACTGGGACCTGGGTATTGGAAGAGAGTGGACTCGTGCCAACTAGTTAAAATGACAAGAAAGCCCAAGTATTCTAAATCTATTCATTTATGAAAAGGCACCTCAGGGGTACTGCCAGGGCGATGTTGGTCCACCCTTTTTGTGATTGCCCCAAGATCCCTTGTTCCACGTGCTTGCTTCAGTTGCCATTGCTAGGGCAACGCACCTCTGGTCAGTAGTGTTCTTCCCTCGAGTTCCTTTCCCAGCACCCAGCTCTGCCACCAGTGTCTTCCTTCCATAACTGGATTACAGATGGTTTGGGATGGGGTGGGGAGAGCATATTTCTGACAAAGGGATGTTTCCATTTTACTCACATGAACAATAAAGAACTTGGCCAGGAATAACTTTTTATACCATTTTAGAGACACTGGCCTAGACCATAAATCACTGAATGGAATACACATCTTTAACTTAAAATTCCATTTCCATCTGCCTGATATCATGCCTGAGGAACAGAGCAACAGAGGAGCCTGACATGAGCATCCAATGTGTCATCCCATTGGGATAGCCCTCATGTCTGTGGGAGGTCACCTTCCCATGGCATTGCCCTCAGAAGCAATCAGAGGTCAGGCTGACACTGTGAACTCGGCCCTCACTTCATTCGCCTTGCTGCCTTGCCAATAAAAACCTTAAAAGTCATGGAAATATCTCTGGTTTTCTAACTTAAGGGATTCTAGAAACAGAGGTCAGAGAGTGGGAGGTCACACTGGAGTATGAGGAAGGGCAGAAATATCCGGGCAGGAAGATATATACTCTTGTGAATCCATGTGAATGGGGGAGAAAGGGACTGAAGGGACAAAGGTGAATGGCAGGGCTTTGGGCTCTCAGGAGAGAAAAATGGGAGTTGGGGAACTGGCAGAAGAACCTGGAAAAAGGAGTATGTCTAAAAGGAGAATCCAGGACACTTGGTCATGCCTTTCTATTAGGACAGACATTTAGAAGATGTCAAGTTTCAGACACAGGAGGTAGAGGATAATGTGGCATGAGAAGGTCCAGTGGAAGAGTCAAGACTCGGTAGTAAAGGCTGGGCTTGAAGCAGCTAATAAACACACCAGCCCAAAGACCTGACACAAGCAAGACAAAGCAGGTGAAAGACTCCTTGGCAGCAAATGGATGTCTTGGGGTGATAAAGGAGGGGACTGTTCTCTTTTCCAATAGAGATAGTTGTATTCCTCCATCTTGGCAAGATTTCCAACTTTCACTGGGCCCCAGATCTTTGGGGAACCTAAAGGCCTACTAAAAATAGCTGGATGAAATGTGACTGACCAGAGAACCCTCGACCTCTTCCTGATTTAGCTTTTGGCCAAAGTTAAGAGATTCTCTTTTGAACCTTATTTTGGTAAGAACATCATGTGGGGGAGGATGAGCTGGGAGAAACTCTGGAAGGGCAGGCTAAAGGGCACTGCATTTCTTTAGTCCAAGTACATAGAAATCATACTTTGTGGCTGGGGACTTCAAGATCATGTAGAAAGGGGTAAAAAAGGGGGGTCAGGTAGAAAGTAAAAAGAGCCTTCCAGAGTACTCTTTGATACAAATTTCTCTTGGAAATAAGTAATAAAGTTGGCCACTTCTCTAGTTAATAAAATAACAATAGGGCTTATTTTTTCTTGCCCCTGTAGTGCGTGGGCAGATTACCTGATATCCAAATCCCTTGGTGAAACCTAGAATTTATTGCTAGTGTATTCTGGCACAAGAACAGCACCCTCAATGGTTAGATACTTTCTGTGTAACAATCTATAATTACTCGCATTTATTAAATGCTTACAATGTGCCTGATGCTAAGTTAGTACTTTGCAAATAGAATCTTAGCAAATCCTAAAAAATGAGTTTATGAGGAGGGATTATTGCTCCCATTTTACAGAAGATAAAACAAAGACTCAAAGAAGTTAAGTAGCCATAGCTGGAATGTGGTAGGGATCAAATTTAACCACAAATCCTGTATGCTTAACTCCTGTGCTGTTCCCATTAACACTTACCTTCCCTCCCACACCTGAGCACTGTTAGGCCTAAGGTTTGAGAAACATGACCTAAAAAATTAATGCCTCAGTCAATGACCTGGCAGTAGAAATGGCACCCTCAAATGGGGTAGCTGAGGACTTAGAAATTGGATTACCTACAAATTATAGGTAGGTTAAAGGAAGCTAACAAGGCAGGGTGGAGCCCTTTACAGTGAGTAGGGGTGAGGGACCTAGAGGACAAGGAGACAGGCATGAGAGAGTGTCTGTAGGAGGGAGCCACCCTGCAGAGACTCTGGCCTCAGACAGAGGGGCAGTATAGAGACTCAGCCAAGCAGGAGCCCAGTGGAACCAGGGAAACAAATACCTTGATCTTTCCCCACCCTCTTATCTCTTGCTGGCATCTTCCACTGGCTGACCCCAACTGAAGGCAGATGTCAGGGAAGCCCAGCAATGATGTCCACAGAGTCAGTCTCCCGAGGACCAGAGCAGTGTGGGGAAGGATGGAGAGCCGGTCTAGAGGGACAAATGGAGATGCCTGGCATAGGGGGTTAACAGGTCAACAGGGCTTCTGCTTTGGGGCTCAGAGATACTCTCTCTCATCTACACACAAAGGGATGGCTTCTGAAGACTTAGGAAAGAAGGTACAAATCAGTAAGAATCAGTGAGAACCAATCAAGACCCACTAGTTACACTTTTGGGGGAGGGAGATGGGATTCTTAAGTGGAGGACCCATGGTATTGCAGTAGGCAGAAGAGCATGCACCTCATGGCACTCTCAGGGATAATGAAGGCTGGAAGACAACATAACTGCAGAGGTTGGGGATATGCTGATTAAACAGAAGGATGTCAGGCTGGACAGACAGTCTCATCGGTGTCCACAGCTCTCCCATGGCCCATCCATTTTAGCAGTTCCAGCAGAGACTAGTAAGAACATTCAGAGGCTGGGCATACCATTCGCTGCTAGAAGGAGGAGCTCATATCTTGGATAACAGTATTAGAATCCCCAAAGATCCTCAAAGTTTGAATTAATGGTGGCTCAATATAACGAGATGAAATATAAAGGATTAAACATACATCTGGAACCCTGGGGCTAAGACCAATTATACATACCCAGGGTGGGGGAAGTGTAAAAGACTTGGGGATGTGTGTTGATAGGAAACTTGACCTGAGTCAACATGCATGATTTACCAAAAAAATTGGTCATCTTAGGTGACATAGTTGAAGGGTGACATTAACTGAAGATGAACAGTGAGGATAAAGGGGGTATTTTTCTTGCTCCACTCTTTACTGGTCTGTCCTCCTTTGGAATGTCACTATGTTGCTTTTAAAGGAGAAGCAAAAACAAATTGGACTACGTTTGGGAAGAGGTTTTGAGGATGGGAAAGGGGCCTGAGAGCATGTCACACAGGGAATGTGTGAAGAAAAGGCAGAAAAAACAGGTAAGAGAGAGATCTTTAGGTATTTGAAAGGTGGTTATGTCAAAGAGCCTTGTCCATGAAGGACAGAAAGAACATAAAGATCAGTGGTGACAGCTAAAGGGAGGCAGCTTGGAGCTCACCCCATTGGCTCCCAGAATGGGATGCGAAGTGGGAATCTGCTCTCCCTAGAGGCATTTGAGCCTGGGGATATTAGAGAGGATACTGCAGCATCAAAAGGAAAGGAAAGGGGGGCCAGCAGGTGGTGAAGTGGTTAAGGCACTGGTCAACTGTGGTTCAAGTTCCAGACCTGGTCGGTGTGCGTGTGTGCCCAAAGTCCCAGGAGGCGAATGGAAGAGAAGAGATTGTGGCCATCCCTCTAGGGTGCAATTTCTCACTTTCCCTCTCTCTGGTGAGTGCACATGCTTTATGGCAAACATCAAAACAAACAAACAAACAAACAAAATGGAGAGCCATGCTTTGGAAGATTTCTGTGGAGTCCATAGGCCAGGCCACGTGAGGAATGCTTGCACACTGGCCCTCTTTCACACTAACCATTGGCTGCTGTCAATGGGAAGAATTCCCATTGCTCTGCAGTCTGTTGATGAATATAAGGACTAATATGTGGGAAGCCCAGAGTTGGTTGGTTCTCTTCCTTGCAAGGAGCTCAAAGCTTTGGCTAGTCTCTATGGGTGCCCAGACTCCCTGGTGGGCCCTGTGTGAAATCAGGCCCTCTCTTTCCTTTCAGAAGGGCCTTCCTACTCAGTTGTCCTTCCTCCATGGCCTGCACCTCTTTCCATGCCACCTTTCCCACTAACTGAGGCTGTAAAAGATGTTGCCTTGGAGTCTGCACACATCATCTGGTGGTGGAGGAGGCTTACGGGGTGGTAGCATGAGCAGGTGGTCACTCTTTCCCAGCAAGCAGGGACCTCCCTGCTTTTGTGGTCCTCGATGTCCGGGGTCAGATGAGAAGCCTTCCAGTTTCAAAATTCACTCTCAGCCTGAATCAAGTGACTCTTCCTACCCATTTTCCAAGGTTCAGTCCAAACACTGCCTCCTCTAGAAAGCATTGCCTGGCTTCTCTCCGTTCCCCCGACATTCTGTGGCACATAACCAAGCACTGCCAGGACATAGATCTCGTGTCCTGTGTCAGTCTCCAAACCACAACTTCACCAGGGCTGAGACCAGATCTGATTCTCTACATCCCCCACAATGAGCTGCACTCTGGGGAGACAGTAGGTGCCCAATAAGAGCTTGATAATTGATTCTCTTTCAACTTCTGTCTCATAAATCCCTTTGTTTAGTCAAGAGCAGGAAGGAGAAACAGCAAGGTAGCATTATTCATTCAACTAACGCTTTGCAAACATCTCAAATTCATGATTCATAAGCTAAAACTTGCCCACGGGCACACCTCACATGGCCAACAGTGTTTTGTTTTGTTTATGCTTTAATTATTGCAAATATTTCTAAAGGCAGGAGATTTTATACAAAACTTTGGATTTCTAGGCTCTTTAAGTATCCTATTGAAAATGAGTTGTGGCTGCCCCCTTTAGACGGGTCTGCTTCAGATCACAGCAGTCCTTACCCAGTTTCAGTCCTCTGGGTTACTGCCAACTTCCATAGGCACTTGAGTTCCCAATCCTTGGCTTATAGTTTTAAAGCTACTGAGGTCAATAGGAATCCCATGAAATGTGAACATAGAGATATCTGACTTTGTTTCTTTAAAACGTATATAGATATATATTTTTTTTTTGGAGAGGTTTTTGCTATAGGGCGTGTGTGCTCACCAGACAGACAGAGAGAGACAGAGAGACAGAAAGCAAGAAATCACCTCCCAGGGGGGATGGCCACGCCATAATCCTTTCTCCTCCATTCTCCTCTCGGGATCTTGGGCATGCACGCACACGCGCCTGGCGTGAGTTTAAGCCACTGGGTCTGGGACTTGAACCGCAGTCGACTACGTGGGAGTCCAGTGACATAGCCATTACGCTAACTGCTGGTCCCTTTAAAACGTATCTTAAAACAGTATTTTATTTATGATAGAGAATGTATGAGAGAGACAGAAAGAGAAAAGCATCCTTGACAAGGTCTCATCACATCACAACCTCCCTTCTTTAGCTCTACAACTTGTTAGGATCTTAGGCATGTGCACACATCCAGCGTGTTTCAGGTCGACTGGCCCAGATCAGAACCCATGGCTGACCATGTGGCTTCCAGCACTGAAGCCCAGCACTGACTGCACCACCAGGCCGGACCTTGGGTTTATTTCTTGACCTGCTGTAGGAAGCATTCCTCCAACTCCCTCCAGCCCAAGACTCTTTCTCCCCTTGATGCAACCAAATCCTAATTCCCACTGTGGGTGCCTACACCTCCCATCAGCCTTGCTGACAGCTCTGCTGGCAGCAGGCTGTGTCTGTGCCCCAGAATCTGCCTAGATTTGGGGGAGTGCTGAAGTGGGCAGGTGTGTGCCCCAGCAGGGCACAGCTCCAGGTTGAGTTCAGAGGGCCTCAGCAGCTGCTCTCCATGTGTTGGTTCCCAGGCAGAGGGAGGTTGTTTGGGGAGACCACCCACTCAAGGCTGGGCCACTTCTCCAGAACCTCTTTTTAAAGCCACCCCAGGAAGTGACCCTCTGCTTGGCCCACTGCTGTGACCTGAGGTTGCCCACACTCCCGGGGCAGTGGGGACCCTGCTGAGGTCCCGTTTCCTGCCCTCTGTGGGCCCAGATTTCAAAGCCATGGATTCACTCCTCCTCCTTCTGCCTCCCGCCCTCCTCTCCTCCCCAACATTCTTTGCTTCTTGTTTATATTGCAGAAAACATCTGTGAGAGTAAATGACTGAGATGAAAGATCTTGGCAAAGGGCTATTTTTCTTTGCTTGGCTTAAAGAAGGACAGATGAAGACTTCAGCCTCACCCTCGCCTTCCCCAGAGTGACTCCCTCCCCCAGCTCCCAGAGAGGACCGAAATGGGATCTGAATGAAGACAGACCAGAAGGCGGCCCAGCCGGCCCCAGTCCCCAGGCAGGGGAGATTGTTTTTTCAGCAGAAGGGGCTGGCCTGGAGGAAAAGCTATGAGGGTGGAGTGGAGGGAAAGAACAGCATGCTTCTGCAGCCGGTTCTGCAGGGTTTTCCTGCCTTTCTCCCACCGCTCTCTACTCTCTCTCCCGCCAGGCACACAGCAGCCCCTTCCCCCTGCAGACTGTTCTGGGCTCCTGGCAGGTTGTGGAGGAGCCTCTCCCCTGCTGGCTCCTCTCCACTCAGCTGTTGTGTAGTGCAGGGAAGAACAGCCTGGGTTCCACGTCCTCTGTCCACGGTCCACTGTCCTATGGAGACAGTGCTATCTACTTCACAGAGCTGTAGTGAGGATGAAATGATGTAATAACACGGGCACCACACAAAACTTGGCACTCAACAAATGTGATGATGATGCAGTAAGGGTAGGGCTAGGAGGAGAGAGAGAGTCCACGCAGAGTCTCTGGTGACTCTCGGAACCTCCATTTTCCTTTCTGTAGATGGAATTGAGTTCTATTCCCCCTCCTTAGTGCAGAGGATTGTCATATAGAGTAACTGAATCTAAGACAGGACTTCTAAAAGTCTGTGGAAAAGGGAGGACCTGTGGTCTAGTGGTTAAGGGAACCTGATTCCACATGGCTGACTGTGAGGTTTGAAACCTGGACCCAGCAGTTTGAAAAACAGGCTGGGTGCATATGTGTGTGTGTGGCCACACTCCCAATGGGATGGAGAAATGGAGGAGAAGGAGTTGCAGTGTGATCATGCCCCACTGGGGGAGTGCTTTCTCCCTCCCCACTCCCTCTTCTCTCTTTGGTAGTAAGTACATGTGCCTTCTGGCAAATTAAAAAAGAAAGAAAGAAGAAAGAGAGAGAGAAAGAAAGAAAGAAAGAAAGAAAGAAAGAAAGAAAGAAAGAAAGAAAGAAAGAAAGAGAAAAAGAAAAGTTCTTGGAAAAATGGAATGAAAGTACAAGTTTATTTTGGTGTTAAAAATGTCGAAAGCTATGTATATATTTTGTTGTTGTCATATGTATTTCCCAGGAACCATTTGAAGACCCAAGATGAAGGGGTAGTGAGGAAATCAAGCTTCACCATCCTCGCACTATTTTACTTGAGAGCTGTTTCACTCTGTGACTGTTGGCTCCCCTGACACTTGTCAGCATGCCTACCTGGCCACTGTCACCTGGGGGAGAGGTCAGTGGTCCTCATCCCTGACAAACCCCTGGTGAAAACCCTATAAGGACAGGTTGTCAGTGCTGGCTGCCCTGGGTAGCTGGGCCTCAGATTCATGGCCCCGGCAGCCCTGACACACATGGCGTGGTACTACCAGGGTTTCTATGGTGGCTCAGAGACTCCTACAGAACAGGGCAGAGGACATGGCTGCCTTCTGAGAGCAGCCTGGGAGCTGTCGCCAACCCATCACACTGGCTGAACCAGTCCAGAACCTATACCCAGTTCTACAGTGCTTGGCACTCCTGTTGGAGACCTGCAGTGGCTGTGGGCTTCTTGGAAAGGGGAAGGCCAACTCTCTGAAGGGCATCAGTGCCTGGGACAATGACTGGGTCATGGGACAGTTAAGTGTTGAAGTAAATATAGGAGAAGAGTTGGCACATGGACAACAGCTTAGGAGGGAAGTAGCTGGTAGCTGGGGCCCGGGCAGAGAACATCCTCCTAGCCATGCCACCATCCAGCTGGGCCCACCAGGCTCACTAGTGGCATCCAGGAACATTTATCTATGCATGGAAGATTCAGCTGGGGACTCAGAGCAGAGGAGTCGAGCCTGACCTGACTACCTGTTCCGAAGCTCTTGGGCCTGCTCTGCCAAACCTTCCACATACCAGGGAGAGGCCATCTTTCCCTGCACGTGGCCTCCCTCAGTACAGGCTTAGGAAGAGAAAGGCTGGATTTGTCTCCTGTCCTCCTCAGGCTGATCCCTGTGGGGACTATGCTGGTGAGGTAGTGGTGGCCAGATGAGTTGTCAGTTCACCTTGTTCCTGAGCTGGACCCCTGGGCCTTGGTGTTGGCTATACAAAGCCTCCCCACCACTAGGCTCATGAGTGCTTATATTAAACTATATATTTAACAATGGGGAAGCTGAGTCCCAAGAGGTCACATGACATGCCCCAGTCTCACAGTGATAAGTATTAGTTGCAGACTCGGGATTTGATCCTGGGTCTCTGCCTTGAAGCCTCAGTGTTCCCTGTCCACCACACCTGTGCTGTGCAGTATAGATGCACTAGCCACAAGTGGTGACTCCAGCTGAGTTAAACTAAAGGCTCAGTTGCTCAGTCACTCTAGCTACAGTTCCGTGCTCAGAAGCCACATGTGGCCAGCAGTGTTCCTACTGGGCAGAGCAGCGAGGGGACGTTTCATCTGCGCAGAAAGTTCAGCACCATGACTGGCCTGTTCTGAGCCTCTATCCTGTTTTAACTATGGTGCTTAAACTCCCCACCCTGCCTTTTTTCGTTGTCATTGGAGAGATTTTTGCTTTAGGGCATGTGTGCTAGCCAGAGAGATAGGGAGAGACAGAGAGACAAAGTGAGAAATTATCCCCCAGGGGGAATGGGCACACTGCAAACCTCTCTCCTCCATTATCCTCTCAGGATTTTGGGCACGCATGCACATGGACCTGGTGTGAGTTTTAAGCTGCTGAGTCTGGAACTCAACCTGCAGTCAACCATGTACGAGTCCAGTGCCTTAACCACTATGTCACCTGCTGGCCCCCACCCTGCCTTTTTTTTTTTTTTTTTTTGGGTTACATGGGCTTCTTGGGTGGGGGGGGGGGTGAGGTGGACAGGGAGAGAGAGAGAGAGAGAGAGACAGAGACAGTGAGAGGAAAAGTGAGAAATCATCCCTTGGGGGGGATGGCCACATGGCAATTCCTTCTCCATTCTCCTTCTGAGATCTTGAGCATGCACACACACACACACACACAGTCAGCATGAGTTTTAAGCCACTGAGTCTGGGACTTGAACCATGGTCAGCCATGCGGGAGTCCAACAACATAACCACTACGCCATCTGCTGGCACCTATCCTGACTTTTTAAAGATGAGATCTTGCCATCTGATGATCCTCCCGCTTCAACTTCCCAGCTGAGACAGCAGGTGCAGACCACCACATGGGCTTTCTCAGAAAGGTCTCACTATATTGTCCAGGCCAGCCTCCAGCTAGAAATCCTCCTGCCTTGGCCTCTGTGTAGCTGGGATTATAGGTGCATGTTAAGCAGCACCTGGCCTTTAGATCAGACTAAGAATCGGACCCAGGCCTCCTAGATGGTCCCAGCCAGCAGAGCATATCTTACACACACTGCCATGGCTGGGCCTGTTTAAACCCTTTTATTCAGCTACAAATACATCTAGTCTCCAAACATTTAACCCTCCTCTCCCCCATCCATCCCCAAAGAGAGGGTGGGAATTATTTACCCTGCTTGTCAATGGCAACTCGGAGGAGCAGAAGAGGCAGGGATCCATGGGGCCTGGGAGCCAGGAACTTGGCCCTGCCCTTCTGCTAGCCACACCATCCTTGCTGTGTCTGTGCAGAAGCAGGGCCCTTGATCCCCTCAGGGCTGGGGGGCCTTGAGGCCTAGCTCACTCACCCACCGAGGCAGGCCCAAAGGTCACACTGCAGGCCTGCAGTCGCCTTTCAATCACCCGGCCCTCTGAATAGGACCCTGTGAGCGAGTTCTGTGCAAGAGCACAGGAGAAAGGGGCTCTGTGTGGGAGTCCAGAGCAGCTCCGAACCGCACAGAGGCCGGCTCTGTGTGGCACTCAGCAGAGAGGCTGGGGGTGGGGAGGGGGCAACCAGCTCTCTTCGGCCTCCCAGTTCTGCTCCTGGCTCCTGCCTGAGGAACCTCAATCCTCAGTGCCCCTTCGGGAGAAGAGGGAGACAACCCTGAGAATAAGACAAAGGTTTCCTGCTTTCCCAAGTTTTTGCATGGTCTTGGTCTCGCAGCTGCCATGCGAGGTGGGTGGGGCGTCTGTGATCACGCCCGTGGGCTGACGGAGGGGACTGGGGCACATAGAGGCATCAGCCCTAGGTCGCTCAGCTAGGCAGGGACAGAGGAGGAGGACGCAGATCAGACACTGCCAGGGCTCACCACTGGTTTTGCCTTATCTGAGCCTTCTTCACGTTATGTGGTAAAGGTGTGTCATTCCTGGGACTCCTGGAGGGAAGGGACTGTTCTGTCTCTTGCTAAAAGCCAGCATCTGGACTGTGAAGGCCCTCCACAGCCCTAGGGTGGGCAGATGAATCGCTGTGGTTGAAAGTGGGCAAAATGCTGGGACGGTGGCATTGGGGCAGACTGGGACCATCTCTAGTCGCCCCTTAACAAGCCACCAGGATAGGATAGGTCTCCAGGGTCCCACATCGTAGGGACAGTTTGCACCTCCTCCCCCATCCCATGGCTCTGGCTCACCCTAGGAACTGACTTCCCGCACACTGAGCACCCAGGGAGGGCATCCCCGGCAGGTCCAAAACTGTAACTGGAGCAAGAGCCGCATGTCAGAGGGGACTGGGCTGCACAAGAAGACCTCAGCCAGGATGAAGTAAATCTGCCCATCTCTCCCCACCTGCCTGCCCTCTCCCCCTGACCCGCACAGGTTTGCAATTCATCTGCTGTCTTCAGATGCTGCTCCTGCTATCAGATGGTGGAAATGGAGAAGATCCCTCTCGAAGAGGGAAGAAAGTAGCACGCTTCCCCCTTCCGAGTCGATTCGAGCCCCCTCCCCCATCACCATGTGTTTCTGAAACCTGGGGCTCTTCCAAGTCCTAAATGTGCTGGAAAGTATATCCCTGAGCAGCTGTGAACCTGCTCAGGCTGCAGTGGCCCAGGGTGAATCAGAAACCAAGAGATAGGCAGGCTGACAATGTAGCCCCTTGTTTCTGCATTGAGAGAGAGATCGCCATCAGCAGCGGGACTCCTGGGAGTGAGGAGCAGTGGGCTCACGTTCACACACGCACACTCTCACAGCCACCGGTTACCTCCTGGCGCCATCTACCCACCTGGCCCACCCAGAAGAAAGGCTGTGGAAAGGCACTCCATAGTAGGCCCGAGGCCATCATGATGGCCAGCTGGGCCAGCCTCTCCTAAGTCGCCTCCATCCCAGTCTCCTACTCTTTTCTTTAACTTTACTGGGAAGGCAGGGAGAGAGCTGGAGGGGAGGGTTTTCATGAAACCAAATGGATTGTTTGAGGTTTCCCACTGAGCTGGGAGACCAGGAAGGACAAAGGGATGCAGAGCCAAAGGGACTTCTTGGAGCCTGAGAAGGGTTTTGAGAAGCCTGTTTGCAGGAACCAGACAACCTGAAAAAAATAACTTGCAGGCAAGTTTTGAAGCAGGCCTGATCACGGATTTGGCAGACACTCAAGGCCGCGGTGGAGTCAGGGGGCCTTCCCATCAGGCCTGATTACAACCACTCACGATCCTGCCAACTGCAGGCATTAAGTGCCAAGTGCCCACGGGGGTCCAAACCACCCACAGAAACAGCCCTATTCACACTCACCACATCCTGGTAGGTGGCGGGGGAGAGGGGGTGGTTTGCCTCCAATCACAAATAGATAAACTGAGGCTCAGAGTCATCTGACTGCCAGGTGCTGGCAGTAACAAAAGTAGAATCTCAGTTCCTTAAACCAATTCCTAATGATTGGGTTTTATCCCACAGATGCCTGAGACTGACTAGCGGGGTTTTGACAACTGCGAAGTACCAGAGTTGCCTTCAACTCTACTCTCCATTTCCTTCTCTACATCCACTCTGAGTCTTTGTATGCTCTGTGTAAGAACGCTCCCAGGGGCAGGTGGTAGCTCAGTGGTAATGCAATTGGTTTCCCATGGGAGAGAGAGGTCCTGGGTTTGCATCCTGGGACCTCCCTGAGCTTGCTGGGCATATGTATGTGTGCCCGTGATCCAGGTCAGTTGAGACTCTGGTTAAATCATGATAGGAAGAATCCCATGGGGGGGTGTGTGTGTGCTTGTCTTTCTGCCTGTATCTCATTGAAGAAATACCTTAAATTATTTTTTTTAAATATACTTAATACAGGCCCAAGTTATTGAAAGAAACAAAAAACCAAAAATCAGCTCTCAAATTCTGTCCCCTTAATGTCTCCTAAGCACCATTGCCTTAATTCATGCCCATATCATGCCTTCCTTAATTACCAGCTAGCCTCTCCCTCTTGCCATGCTATCATGCCAAAACTGTATTTTTCATCATGCCCTCAGTTTATTTCACTTAATAACATTTATTTACCTATTTATTGTGATTTTCTTTCTTTTTTTGGCGGGGGGAGGAGGTTTTTGCTACAGGGCGTGTGTGCTCATCAGAAAGAGAGAGACAGAAAGATAGAAAGTGAGAAATCACCCCCTCCCCTAGGGAGGATGGCCACGCTGTAATCCCTTTTCCTCCATTCTCCTCTCAGGACCTTGGGCATGCATGCACAAGCTCCCAGTGTGAATTTAAGCCACTGGGTCCGGGACTCGAACCGCGTCGACTACACATGAGTTCAGCAACATAGCCATTACACTAACTGCTGGTCCCTATTTATTGTGATTTTCAAGCTGCCAGCTATGGGACTTGAACTGTTGTTGGTCACAGAGGAATCCAGGGCCTTAATCACCGTGCTACCTGCTGCCATTTGCTCCCCAGTTTAAACTCCTCCATTTTCCTTTACCCTCAGGATCCATCCTAGTTGCCCTTAAAAACTGGGGCCAGCTCTAATTCATCCTCATCTCCCTTGGTTCCTATCCAGGCATGTACCACGTCAGGTTACCAAGCTGCTCTGTGACACCCCTGTGCCCTTGCGTATGCTGTTCCTGCCATCTAGAATAGCTTCCCTCCAACGCTGTCTCTACCTGGAAAACTTACATTCATCCTCCAGAATACAACTCTCGCGCCCTCTGGCTCCATGAATGGCTCTTTGTTCACACCTGGGTTGTAGGGCTTCTTTGAACTGTAAGGCTCATTTACATACCTGTCTATCCCACAAGGCCAGTTTTTCTCAGCCGGGGTGATTTTGCCTCCAGAGGACATTTGGCTGTGTCTGGAGACATTTTTGGTTGTCACAATTTGTGTGCGGGGAGGTGCCATTGGCATCTAGTGGGCAGAGGCCAGGGATGCTACTAACAGATCGGTGTGTCATCACCATGTACCAAGATAGGCATGAATGCACACCGCCACGGCAGCAGTTCTTTTTAAACTAGACAGGGGCCTGTGACAAAGAACTATCGGGTAGGCTAGCCGCAGTGTCACAATCGTACTGCATCCTTCTGTAATGCTGAGGTCATCTGAGAAGGTCCTAGGTTCGCTCTCAGGGCTCTCCCTGTGGTGCTGGGGGTGTGTGCACATGCCATTGATTCCAGCTGGCTGAGGCTGGGTTCGGGATTGAGGCGTGAAGACCCTGTTGAGAGCGACTCACTCTCTGTCTCCTCATGGAAGATATAAGTAAATAAACTTCCATCATGCTCAAGAAGCAGTAGTTAAACCCTTTTTAAGGCAGAGAATTAAAGGCCTACATCTTACACAGGAAAGGACCAACTCGAAAACAATACACAGAGAATCCGTGAAAATGACGAAAGCTCTAGACATAAAGGCCTGATGAAGAAAGGTATAAGGAGTTGATAATATTTAACCTCGAGGATAGCTTCAGGACAATAGCATGGTGGTTAAGGTTGCTGGATTCCACATGGCTGCACGGTTTGAGTCCTAGACCCAGCAGCTTGAAAAAACATGCCAGGCACGTGCACTTGTGTGCCCAAAATCCTGGGAGGAGAAGGGATTGAGGTGTGGCCATCCCCACTATGGGGTGCTTTTTCGTACACTCTGTCTCTCTGTCTCTCTCCAGCTAGCATATGCCCTATAGCAAATGTAAAAAAAAAC
>NW_006160128.1:1487479-1495515 GCF_000334495.1 Tupaia belangeri chinensis
GCTCTGTGTGCCACTCAGCAGAGAGGCTGGGGGTGGGGAGGGGGCAACCAGCTCTCTTCGGCCTCCCAGTTCTGCTCCTGGCTCCTGCCTGAGGAACCTCAATCCTCAGTGCCCCTTCGGGAGAAGAGGGAGACAACCCTGAGAATAAGACAAAGGTTTCCTGCTTTCCCAAGTTTTTGCATGGTCTTGGTCTCGCAGCTGCCATGCGAGGTGGGTGGGGCGTCTGTGATCACGCCCGTGGGCTGACGGAGGGGACTGGGGCACATAGAGGCATCAGCCCTAGGTCGCTCAGCTAGGCAGGGACAGAGGAGGAGGACGCAGATCAGACACTGCCAGGGCTCACCACTGGTTTTGCCTTATCTGAGCCTTCTTCACGTTATGTGGTAAAGGTGTGTCATTCCTGGGACTCCTGGAGGGAAGGGACTGTTCTGTCTCTTGCTAAAAGCCAGCATCTGGACTGTGAAGGCCCTCCACAGCCCTAGGGTGGGCAGATGAATCGCTGTGGTTGAAAGTGGGCAAAATGCTGGGACGGTGGCATTGGGGCAGACTGGGACCATCTCTAGTCGCCCCTTAACAAGCCACCAGGATAGGATAGGTCTCCAGGGTCCCACATCGTAGGGACAGTTTGCACCTCCTCCCCCATCCCATGGCTCTGGCTCACCCTAGGAACTGACTTCCCGCACACTGAGCACCCAGGGAGGGCATCCCCGGCAGGTCCAAAACTGTAACTGGAGCAAGAGCCGCATGTCAGAGGGGACTGGGCTGCACAAGAAGACCTCAGCCAGGATGAAGTAAATCTGCCCATCTCTCCCCACCTGCCTGCCCTCTCCCCCTGACCCGCACAGGTTTGCAATTCATCTGCTGTCTTCAGATGCTGCTCCTGCTATCAGATGGTGGAAATGGAGAAGATCCCTCTCGAAGAGGGAAGAAAGTAGCACGCTTCCCCCTTCCGAGTCGATTCGAGCCCCCTCCCCCATCACCATGTGTTTCTGAAACCTGGGGCTCTTCCAAGTCCTAAATGTGCTGGAAAGTATATCCCTGAGCAGCTGTGAACCTGCTCAGGCTGCAGTGGCCCAGGGTGAATCAGAAACCAAGAGATAGGCAGGCTGACAATGTAGCCCCTTGTTTCTGCATTGAGAGAGAGATCGCCATCAGCAGCGGGACTCCTGGGAGTGAGGAGCAGTGGGCTCACGTTCACACACGCACACTCTCACAGCCACCGGTTACCTCCTGGCGCCATCTACCCACCTGGCCCACCCAGAAGAAAGGCTGTGGAAAGGCACTCCATAGTAGGCCCGAGGCCATCATGATGGCCAGCTGGGCCAGCCTCTCCTAAGTCGCCTCCATCCCAGTCTCCTACTCTTTTCTTTAACTTTACTGGGAAGGCAGGGAGAGAGCTGGAGGGGAGGGTTTTCATGAAACCAAATGGATTGTTTGAGGTTTCCCACTGAGCTGGGAGACCAGGAAGGACAAAGGGATGCAGAGCCAAAGGGACTTCTTGGAGCCTGAGAAGGGTTTTGAGAAGCCTGTTTGCAGGAACCAGACAACCTGAAAAAAATAACTTGCAGGCAAGTTTTGAAGCAGGCCTGATCACGGATTTGGCAGACACTCAAGGCCGCGGTGGAGTCAGGGGGCCTTCCCATCAGGCCTGATTACAACCACTCACGATCCTGCCAACTGCAGGCATTAAGTGCCAAGTGCCCACGGGGGTCCAAACCACCCACAGAAACAGCCCTATTCACACTCACCACATCCTGGTAGGTGGCGGGGGAGAGGGGGTGGTTTGCCTCCAATCACAAATAGATAAACTGAGGCTCAGAGTCATCTGACTGCCAGGTGCTGGCAGTAACAAAAGTAGAATCTCAGTTCCTTAAACCAATTCCTAATGATTGGGTTTTATCCCACAGATGCCTGAGACTGACTAGCGGGGTTTTGACAACTGCGAAGTACCAGAGTTGCCTTCAACTCTACTCTCCATTTCCTTCTCTACATCCACTCTGAGTCTTTGTATGCTCTGTGTAAGAACGCTCCCAGGGGCAGGTGGTAGCTCAGTGGTAATGCAATTGGTTTCCCATGGGAGAGAGAGGTCCTGGGTTTGCATCCTGGGACCTCCCTGAGCTTGCTGGGCATATGTATGTGTGCCCGTGATCCAGGTCAGTTGAGACTCTGGTTAAATCATGATAGGAAGAATCCCATGGGGGGGTGTGTGTGTGCTTGTCTTTCTGCCTGTATCTCATTGAAGAAATACCTTAAATTATTTTTTTTAAATATACTTAATACAGGCCCAAGTTATTGAAAGAAACAAAAAACCAAAAATCAGCTCTCAAATTCTGTCCCCTTAATGTCTCATAAGCACCATTGCCTTAATTCATGCCCATATCATGCCTTCCTTAATTACCAGCTAGCCTCTCCCTCTTGCCATGCTATCATGCCAAAACTGTATTTTTCATCATGCCCTCAGTTTATTTCACTTAATAACATTTATTTACCTATTTATTGTGATTTTCTTTCTTTTTTTGGCGGGGGGAGGAGGTTTTTGCTACAGGGCGTGTGTGCTCATCAGAAAGAGAGAGACAGAAAGATAGAAAGTGAGAAATCACCCCCTCCCCTAGGGAGGATGGCCACGCTGTAATCCCTTTTCCTCCATTCTCCTCTCAGGACCTTGGGCATGCATGCACAAGCTCCCAGTGTGAATTTAAGCCACTGGGTCCGGGACTCGAACCGCGTCGACTACACATGAGTTCAGCAACATAGCCATTACACTAACTGCTGGTCCCTATTTATTGTGATTTTCAAGCTGCCAGCTATGGGACTTGAACTGTTGTTGGTCACAGAGGAATCCAGGGCCTTAATCACCGTGCTACCTGCTGCCATTTGCTCCCCAGTTTAAACTCCTCCATTTTCCTTTACCCTCAGGATCCATCCTAGTTGCCCTTAAAAACTGGGGCCAGCTCTAATTCATCCTCATCTCCCTTGGTTCCTATCCAGGCATGTACCACGTCAGGTTACCAAGCTGCTCTGTGACACCCCTGTGCCCTTGCGTATGCTGTTCCTGCCATCTAGAATAGCTTCCCTCCAACGCTGTCTCTACCTGGAAAACTTACATTCATCCTCCAGAATACAACTCTCGCGCCCTCTGGCTCCATGAATGGCTCTTTGTTCACACCTGGGTTGTAGGGCTTCTTTGAACTGTAAGGCTCATTTACATACCTGTCTATCCCACAAGGCCAGTTTTTCTCAGCCGGGGTGATTTTGCCTCCAGAGGACATTTGGCTGTGTCTGGAGACATTTTTGGTTGTCACAATTTGTGTGCGGGGAGGTGCCATTGGCATCTAGTGGGCAGAGGCCAGGGATGCTACTAACAGATCGGTGTGTCATCACCATGTACCAAGATAGGCATGAATGCACACCGCCACGGCAGCAGTTCTTTTTAAACTAGACAGGGGCCTGTGACAAAGAACTATCGGGTAGGCTAGCCGCAGTGTCACAATCGTACTGCATCCTTCTGTAATGCTGAGGTCATCTGAGAAGGTCCTAGGTTCGCTCTCAGGGCTCTCCCTGTGGTGCTGGGGGTGTGTGCACATGCCATTGATTCCAGCTGGCTGAGGCTGGGTTCGGGATTGAGGCGTGAAGACCCTGTTGAGAGCGACTCACTCTCTGTCTCCTCATGGAAGATATAAGTAAATAAACTTCCATCATGCTCAAGAAGCAGTAGTTAAACCCTTTTTAAGGCAGAGAATTAAAGGCCTACATCTTACACAGGAAAGGACCAACTCGAAAACAATACACAGAGAATCCGTGAAAATGACGAAAGCTCTAGACATAAAGGCCTGATGAAGAAAGGTATAAGGAGTTGATAATATTTAACCTCGAGGATAGCTTCAGGACAATAGCATGGTGGTTAAGGTTGCTGGATTCCACATGGCTGCACGGTTTGAGTCCTAGACCCAGCAGCTTGAAAAAACATGCCAGGCACGTGCACTTGTGTGCCCAAAATCCTGGGAGGAGAAGGGATTGAGGTGTGGCCATCCCCACTATGGGGTGCTTTTTCGTACACTCTGTCTCTCTGTCTCTCTCCAGCTAGCATATGCCCTATAGCAAATGTAAAAAAAAAAAAAAAAAAAAAAAAAAAAAAAAAAAAGGAGAAAAAAAAAAAAAAGAAAACGAGGTGCTTGAAGTGTAGCTCTTTTCCAGTGACACAGGAGGTTGTTAAATGGCGAGACTCACTGGCCACCCAAGACCCAAGAAGAAGAAATAGATGAGAAAAAAGGGGGTTAAACGGCTTCTGACAAAACAAGTAAGTGGGCTTGAGCAAGATGCCATGGATGTGTGATGCTGAGGGTCTCAGGGGACTGTGTGTCTCCTGCCTCTTCTGTAGACTGTATCCCTACCCCACCAGAGCACTGTTGGAGGGCTGGTGAGGGCACCATCCAGCATTCAGACCTTTCCTCTAGAACTTTCCTTTAATCTGGGGAGGCAGGATAGACAAGAGAAGCCTGGGACGTAGAGGCAGGACTATCAGGGAGAAAGAAAAAAAAGGTGAGAAAGAAGGAGAAAGGAAAGCCAGAGCAGAGAGGCAGCTGGACCGACATCAGGAAAGTGTCGAGGCTGGATGTGGGGCCTCGGCATCTGGAAAACAGACTGCGGACTATATTTAGACTGCCATGACTTGCCATAATTTGTGCGAGAGGGGAAAAAGGGAAAATGTGAAGTTGGCGTTGTGTAGGGGAGGGAATGAGTTATAAGAAAGGCACGGCTGGATAGTGGCAAGCTGCACTTGAGGCCTCAGCCCTGGGCCATTAGGAAAGGGCGTCTGAACAGTGCAGGCCGTCAAGAGTGAGTGATGGTGTTTACTGAGCCTAATCCAGCTCATGCCCCTTTCCCAGACGTGCCCTGTGCTACCCACCAAGAATGTGGGGTGCATTCCTGGGCATGCCAGGTCTCTTGACTGCAGCAGCCCCAAGACGTTTCTGGGATGATTCAGGGTGCTTTCTGGAGAAGTGAGGGCTGAGGGAGGGGGCTCAGGCTTACGTGAGCCACACTCTGCAAATTCTAGGAATTTGTATACATTGTGGAGGCCTTCCTCCAGCTGGATTATAAATAGAGGATTAGTTGAAAGGCAGGCAGCCTTTTAAAGAGCCGGTGCCCAGCGAAGCCTGCAAACCAAATACAGTAAAACTTCCTTGAGGCCCTGCCGGTTTATTCCAGATAGCATATAAGTCAAAGCAACAGCGTTTCCCCGGCGGACTAGATGCCCTTACTTTAGGAAATAAAGAAGAGGGCTCGAATAGAGCTATAGTACAACCTCAATTATCCAGAGCAAAGCATGCCATTCTGGACCATGGCGTTTTCCAGTGAGCATAAGGTTTGTCCTTTAAACATTACTTTTAAAAAATTTAAAGGCCAGCTTGATGGTCTGGTGGTTAAGGCAGCCAGATCCTACATGGCTGACTGTGCAGTTTGAGTCCTAGGTACGGAGGTTTGAGAAACACGTGTGTGTGTGTGTATGTGTGTGTGTGTCTAAAATCCTGAAAGGAGGGAGAAATGGAGAAGGGATTGCAGCATGATCATCCCCCATGGGGGGTGTGCTCTCCTCTCCATGTCTCTCTTGTGAGCACATGCAGCCTCTAGCACTGAATAAATAAATAAATATCTTGGATGGAAGTCTTTCACGAGAAAAGCGTACTTAGCAGGTTTTAAAATAGAAGAGCCACATTCCACGTAAGAAGGTTTTGGTTGATGACAGACCTCATATGTGAGGTGCTCCCACAAGATTATAATCAGCGATACCAAATAGCCTAGATGTGTAGTAGGTATACCATTTAGGTTTGTGTAAGTACACTCCATGATGTTTACACAATGACAAAATCACGTAACGACACATTCCACAGCATGTATCCTGTTAAGCAACACATGACTGTATACTGATCTTAATTTACCATTTTTGTTTTGCTTTGGGTCGTATTTATAAACTTCAGTTACTGTGCTGTTATTCCAGTAGTGCCAAAACCTTTGGGGTGCGTGTCGCCATTTGTATTGATTCCAGATTGCTTCATATTGCTGTGTTTTGGAATTCTTTAGTCTACTTTTTTTTTTTTTTAATCATTTTATTATCTCTTCTCTTGTGGGCAGTAGTTAATGTGAGAGAGAATGCTGTTACCCGTAAACAACCTTTGGATCCATCTTCTTTTAGTAGAATTGGCTTCTTTCAGACTGTCTTGGGTTGAGAAACCAGATAAGCAAAGTTGTTAAAATTCTATGTAAACAAAAGCGTAAACGATTATGAGTGAGGCAGCTAGGTTTTTCTATTCCTGTAGGATTCATCCAGTCTTTCTTTGTGGGTGATAGGCCATCCAGCTCTCTGGAGAGCAGAGTTGCTTTGAACTAGATGCTGTAGGAAACATATCAGTAAGGGACTGTGTAGCTTATTTTTGTTGCTTAGCTGTCTCTTGCTCAATCTCTGGTTCTGGTCTGATTTTTGATAGTGCGGTGTCTGGATAGCTGTGTTTTGGGTCGATGAAATTTTTCTTTAATTTGAACTCTGTGTTCTCAAGGCTTTTGCATTTGAAGTAATTGGTTTTATACCTGCCTATATTGGGGGTTGGTCATATGATTAAGCTCAGCACAGGAAAAAGACCATAAACAATCACTCTGTCCACTTGTTCCTTTGTGACTCATCTTCTATGTCCTGGAAGATAATGGGGATTCTGGGCAGGATGCTGAGTAAGAGTCACACGTGGCATCAAGGAATGAAAGGACAGTCACTCAAAGGTACTAGGTCGTGAGTTGGTCCTATTCAGGAAAGCAGGAAAAAAGCAGACATTCAAAACGAATGAAAATAGGTGAAGCCAACTTAGGAGGGCCCAGAAGTTTGTTTCTGGAATCTTCCGGTTAAGCAGTGAAACTTTTTCTGTAGCTAATCAGAATTTATGCTTCATAAAGTTCTTAAATAACTGACGCCCCCATCAGTCAAGATCATATATTTTGAAATTAGACTCGAAGAGAAATTAGGCTTGAAAGGCAAAGATAACTTTATATTCTCTTAGCGCCATAGGCTGAGAGGTAATTCTCAGAAGCTCTGGAGCCCAGGTCACCCCTTCTTGGCAGTGCTCGATCAGATGCTTCAGGGCACAGGGAGTTGCCCATTATTTCCAAGGGTGTCCTGAAAAGTGCTATTACAACTTACTTCCTTAGAAGGGCTCAGGATTACATTCATTTTGTACTTGTCACAAAAGTAATGACATTACAAAAGTAATGACAGATGGTTGGGATGATGGGTACCTGGATTTTATTATTATACATTGTATTCACATTCTGAGAAATCACATGGTACCTTCACATATATGTACAAATACTATATGTTAACTTTTTAAAAAGTACTATATGTTAATTTTTTAAAAAATAAAAAAATACCAGAAGCCAGTATTTTTTTAACTTATTTATTTTTAGGTTTTTGCTATATAGTGTTTTTGCACTCCCGAGAGATAGAGAGAGAAAAAGAATAAGTGAGAAATTACCCTGGGGGAACCAGCAGTTAGCGTAATGGCTATGTCGCTGGACTCCCACGTAGTCGACCATGGTTCGTGTCCTGGACCCGGTGGCTTAAAACTCACGCCGGGCTCGTGTGCGTGCGTGCCCAAGATCCCGAGAGGAGAATGGAGGAGAAGGGATTGCGGCGTGACCATCCCCTCTGGGGGGTGATTTCTCGCTTTCTGTCTCTATGTCTCTCTCTGTCTGTTTGGCGAGCGCACGCACCCTACAGTGAAAATCTCTCCAAAAAAAAAAAAAATCTACTTGCAGCCCACAGTGATATTTTATTCCTAAAGTACACACCCCCCTTCACCGTATCCCTTCATCTCAACTCCTTACAGATGTGATGTAGCTCCTTGTCCCTCTGAGACCACACATCATAGTCTGGCTTGTTTTTGTTCTTTTCAAATTTTTTGCCATAGGACACGTCCACCCACCAGAGATAGACATAGAGAGTGAAAGTGAGAAATCACTCCCCCGGGGGGATGGCCACATGCAATCCCTTC
>NW_006160128.1:1498511-1540824 GCF_000334495.1 Tupaia belangeri chinensis
CACCATCCACAGACAGTACAATGGAACTCCCATAAATTTTAGATAAAGATTTTAGGATATTCATAATGACAAAGCGGGAACCAGCAGTTAGCGTAATGGCTATGTTGCTGAACTCCCAAGTAGTCGACCGCAGTTCGTGTCCCGGACCCGGTGGCTTAAAACTCACGCCGGGCTCGTGTGCGTGCGTGCCCAAGATCCCGAGAGGAGAATGGAGGAGAAGGGATTGCGGCGTGACCATCCCCTCTGGGGGGTGATTTCTCGCTTTCTGTCTCTATGTCTCTCTCTGTCTGTTTGGCGAGCGCACGCACCCTACAGTGAAAATCTCTCCAAAAAAAAAAAGAAATTACCCTGGAAGGGGGGAATGGCCACACCATTACCTTATCTTCTTTCTCCTCTTGGGATTTTGGGCTGGCATGCATGCACACACATCCCATGTGATTCTCAAGCTGCCAGGTCTGGGAACCGAACTGCCGTTGGCCATGTGGGAATCCAGCCCCTCAGCTCATGCTACCTGCTGGACCCAGAGCCCAGCTTTTAAAAAAAGTCATTTGGTCCTTTTGCTGAGGACATTCATGAGGGCCAGCCTGCTCATGGACCATTTGGAGGAGCTCTGCTTCCCACAGTATATGCCCCACCTACTTCTTCCCACTTAATGGTCCAGGGCTATCGAATGTTGGCCAGCCAATGAGGATCAAGACTGACATGGCTTGGCACAAAAGGGTAAGAAACAACAAATGTAGCCTTTCAGGAGAATCTAGAATTGCAAATGGAAAGAAAGTTACAAAGGATAACAAATAATGTCTTTAACTTTAATATAAACATTTATATATGACTATAAATATGATTATAAATTCTGTAAGATTTATGTAGTTAATACAAATATTGTCATAAATATATACATTTAAAATGCCCTTTAAGGCTTGAAGAAGAATTTTTAAACTAAAGGGATAAAACTCAATAACAGCAGAGTGTACACACACGCATACACACATACACACAGAGGAAAAACAAGTTATTCGACTTTGACTGACCTGGGGTAAGTTATGTAGTCTCCTCGGGACTCAGTTTCCTCATTACTGAAATGACAGGGTTGGGCTAGATGTTCACCGACTCTGGCAACGGACACTGAGGCTGAAGAGTCAGGAAGTGTACGGAGCGGGGGGCGCACTCTGTAAAGTGACTTTGTGGTGCCAACTGGGAGCAGAAAGTGGGGAACAGAGAAGGGAGTAGAGGTTCAGAGAGAACTCTCAGAGCATAGAGCCCCTGAGAGAGAGCGACCTAACTTCCTCACAGCTTGTGTGTTCCGTGAGTCCTAGCTACTTGTGTTCCTAGCTGTGATTCCTACACGCTAGCTCGAGTAGGTCTCTGGTCCTTGCGAAAAACAGCTTCACCTAAGAATGCCACAGTCACTATAAAACAATTACTCAAACATAAGGAGCTTGAAGCTAGATCCATATATATTTTTTAATTATTTTATTTAACATTTATTTATGTATTTTAATTTGACCAGAGAGAGACAGAGTGAGTGAGAGAGATAGGGAAAGTGAGAAAGCATGCTGTCAAGTCCGGGATTTGAACCGCAGTCGACCATGTGAGAGTCCATCACCCTTAACCACCACACCACCTGCTGGCCCCACTACATTCATATTAATGTGTCCTTCTCTGGCCTAAGGAATTTTTTTTTTTCAAGTTTTCCTCAGAGGACCTGTTCTGCAAGGCTGTCATCTTCCTGTTGCCTTTCTCTGATCCCTCCTGAAGAGCTCCACATCCTTCATGTTGCATTGCTATGGCTACTGCTGGGGTTGCCCCTGGGGACAGCCAGGATTGATTTTAGTGCACACCGTACTCCTGGCCATCAATCTCAGGACTGCATTCTGCTTGATTTTCTAATAACAGAGTTGCTCTGCTGATTGACAGGCAGACCTGCCCCTCCCATAGACCTGATACTCCCTGCAGAGTCGTCACTGGCACAAAATGTCAGGGCAGGAAGAGGCGTGGTGAACATGCAGTCCGACCCTGTCATTTCAGTAATGAGGAAACTGAGTCCTGAGGAGGCTACATAACTTAGCCCAGGTCAGGCAAAGTCAGATAACTTGTTTTTCCCTCTTTGTGTGCCTGTCTGTGTGTGTGTGTACTTTTGCCATTATTCAGTTTTATTCCTCTAGTTCAAAAATTCTTCTTCAAGCTTTAAAGGGCATTTTAAAAGTATATATTTATTATAATATTTATATTAACTATAGAAATATTATAGTCTTGTATTAATGTTTATATTCATATATAAAGGTTTATATTAAAATTAAATATGAATACATTAATTATGATCCTTTGTAACTGATAGAAATGAGTGTGTAGATGTTTCACAGAACTCAGTATATGCCTAAGACAGAATGAACCCACAAATATCCCACTACCATTTATCTTTCTTTTTTTTTTTTTTTCTTTTTTGCCATAGGGCACATGCATTCTCAGACAGACAGAGACAGAAAGAAGAAAAGTCAGAAATCATCCCCCAGGGAGGATGGCCACATTGCAGTCCTTTCTCCTCCATTCTCTTGGGATTTTGGGCATACACATAAACGTGCCTGGTGTGACTTTCAAGCCATCAGGATCAGGACCTGAACTGTGGTCAGCCATGTGGGAACACAGTGCTTTAACCACCATGCCGCCTGCTGGCTCCCTAACACTTACCTTTTACGTGACTGGTCCCTGACATAGGATATGTGCAAGATGTGCAAAATGACTTACTGATGTAAGGGGTAAAGATTAGAATGTCTGTTTTATAATTTCTCACTCATATTACTCATTAGTGTGCACGGGTATGTATATATCCATTTTTAAATTAATAGCAGTTGCAATCAAGGGTTTAACATGTAGTTCAAGTTAAGAATTGCTGCTCACAAACGCACCATATAATATTATGTACTGGGATGCTCACTTTGGCAGCACATACACTAAAAGTCGAATGATACAGAGAAGGTATTATGTGGTGGGGGTTGTGTGTGTTCACCCTCACAAACTGCCTCAATGCGAGTTTACTATGTTAGTGGTACCTGTAGGTCAAAGAGGAAAACTCAAAGAAAAAGGGATACAATAACCTTAACAGGGTTTACAAAATACATTTAATAAAGCTAATCAAGCATTTCTGATTTTATTTTAATTACTCAGAAAAGTAAGAATTACTTGGGGCCAGTGGATGGTGTGGTAGTTAAGGTGCTGGACACTCCCACATGGCCAACCATGGTTTGAGTCCTAGACCTGGTGGCTTGCTTTCTCACTCTCTCTCTCTCTCTGTGTCTCTCTCTGGTCAAACTGAAATAAATGACTGAGTAAATAAAATTAAATAAATAATTCTTTTTAAAAAAAGATTGGCTGTTTACCAAAAAAAAAAACAAAAAAAAACAAAAAAAAACCCTACTTTTAAAACAAATTTATTTCTTCCATGGATCAGAGATAGAGAGATGGGGAGACAGCTCTCCTGAGAGGATCTTGACACTGCAATCACCCAGCGTTAGCCAGCCCCGATCATAGAGACAAGCGAGGCTGGTGTACTCAAGGACATAGCCAGATGCAAACCCAGAACCTTCCCATGTGGGTCACCCTCATAGACCACTGCATTTTACCACTGTGCCACCATCTGGCTCCCAAAACAATTACTTTCTTAACATGCAAGTACTTTAAAGCCAAAGATATGTCTTTTGTTGTTGTTTTTCCATAGGGTGCATGTGCTCATTGGAGAGAGGCAGAGAAAGGGGAAGTGAGAAATCAACTCCTGTGGTAATCACTTCTCCAATCTTCTTTTGGGATGTTGGGCACACACACACACATGATTTCTTTTTTTTTTTTTTCTGAAGAATTAGTTCTTTAATTTAACTTATCATCGTCATTATTTTAAATTTGCTACAGTGCACATGTGTTCACCAGAGAGAGAGAAAGTGAGAAGGCAAGATGCTAGGTCTGGGACTTGAAACGTGGAGAGCCATATGGGAATCCAGCACTGTAACCACCATGCCACCTGCTGACCCCACACACACATAATTTTTAAATTTTATTTTAATTTTTTAAGAGGTTTTATGCCTTAGGGCATCTGTGCTTGCCAGAGAGAGAAAGAGAGAGACAGAAAGCGAGAAATCACCCCCCAGGGAGGATGGTCACACTGCAATCCTTTCACCTCCATTCTCCTCTCAGGGTCTTGAGTATCCCATACATGTGCCCAGCATGAGTTTTAAGCTGCTGGGTCCAGGAGTCAAATCACAGTCGGCTACGTGGGAATCGGGCGACAACATGAAAGTCCACTGATGCGACCATTTCACCACCTGCTGGTCCCACACACACATGATTTTTAAGCTGCTGGGTTCAGGACTAGAATCATGGTTAGCCATGTGGGAGTCCAGTGCCTTAACTATCACACCACCTGCTGTCCCAGCCCCACTCCCCCAAAGATATTATTATATTTTTCTTTTTGAGAGATTTTTGCTATAGGGTGCAAGTGCTCACCAGAGAGACAGAGAAATAGAAAACGAGAACTCACCCCTGGGGGGGAGGTCCACACCGCAATCCCTTCTCCTCCATTCTCCTCTCGGGATTTTGGCATGCACGCACACGCTCCAGGCCTGAGTTTTGAGTCACAGGATCAGGGACTTGAAGCGAGGTTGACTATGTGAATGTCCAGTGACGTAACCATTATGCCATCTGCTGTTCTTCCACCCCCAAAGATATTCTTAGTGGTACAATGTTAAAAACATTCTTTTTAAAAGTAGAGCTAAATCATTGAGAAAGGAAGGGTTTTTTTCAGCGAATAGACCTGAAACCAACTAGAGAGTTGAGGAAAAAATTAATTTAGAAATACATGCACATCATTTCTACACTCCTTATGATTTAAAAAGTTAAATGCCCAAGAAACATTAAGAAGAACTCATTAATTTCTGGAAGAACGTATACATAAATAAATCCACATACTCTCTAAAAAGAGGAGGGAGATAACCTAAAAGTAAGGGAAGAATTATAAAAACCCTAGCAATCTGACTACATAAAACTACTTTGGAAAACAATGGAAACCAAATCAAATGACAACCAACAAACTGGGAGAACTACTTACAACAAAATGTGGGAAGACACAAGGTTAATATCCTGCAACAGTTCATGTGGTTTGACAAGAAAAACAAAAAAGATAAATGAGCAAAGGACAGGAACACATAGTTTACATAAAGGGATGTGCAAAAGACCAACCTCTGGAAAGGAAGGGTCGCCTTCATTGATCATCACAGGTTTATGAATGATCATTTTCAACCTATCAGAGAAGCAAAGTTGTTTGCTTTTAAACGGAATAACTCAAAACTGCCACTTTTGTGGGGAGACAAGCATTCCCATGAACTGGTAGGGAAGAGAAAACTGGCACTACCATACTGGGAAGACCTTTGGTCACGTACATCCAGAACCTTGAAAATTTCAACTTTGACCCCCTAGCTCTACTCTTGAGTAAAGTACCTATACCAGATTTGCTGAACAAAAAGATAGCATACTAAGTTAGGTTGGACTTTCACGTATACAATGAATACTTCTTTAGAATCTTTGTTTTAGGCAATATTTTGTGCATACTTACACACAAAAAATTGTTAATTATTTATCTAAAACGCAAATTTAACTATATATCCTGCATTGTATCTGTCAATCTTTGCTTTATCTATTATAAGATGCAGCAAAGATTTGTGGGCCAATCTGTTGCAATTTTATTTAAAAGCAAAAATATTGAAAGAAAATAAATCCTGAATTTCTAACAGTAGAGGAATAGGGGAGAAATCCTAGAAGAATTTTTTTTTTTTTTTGAGAGGTTTTTGCTATAGAGCACTTGCGCTCGCCAGACAGACAGAGAGACAGAAAGCGAGAAATCACCCACCAGGGGGGATGGTCACGCCGCAATCCCTTCTCCTCTATTCTCCTCTCGGGATCTTGGGCACGCACGCACACGAGCCCGGCGTGAGTTTTAAGCCACCAGGTCTGGGACGTGAACCACAGTTGACTACGTGGGAGTCCAGCGACATAGCCATTACGCTAACTGCTGGTCCCACCTAGAAGAATTTTTAATGACAATGCTTACATTATAATATAAACTTTAAAAAAAGCAGTAGGCACTTTATACTCATCACTATTACAAAAAAAAAAAAATAGAGAAAATAACAAGTGTTGGCAAGAAGGTGGAGAAATTGGAGCCCGTGTATACTGTTGGTGGGAATGTAAAGCAGTATACCCATGGTGGAACAGTATGGTAGTTAGCATCTTAAAAACATAATTAGCATATGATCAAGCAATTCTACTTCTGGAATAGTCCTCAAAATAATTTAAAGCAGATATTTGCACATTCATCATATTTTGTCTGCAAGAAACCCCTTTTGGAAATAAAAGCACATGGGGGCTGGGAGGTGAAATGGTAATTAAGGGTGCTAGACTGCCACATGGCTGACTATGATTCAAGTCCCAGACCTGGCAACTTACTTTCTCTCTCTCTCTCTCTCTCTCTCTCTCTCTCTCTTACTCTGTCCCTCTCTGGGGTCAAATGAAATAAATAAATAAAGTTAAATAAAATAATTATTTATATTAAAAAAAAAACAGGAACCAGCGAAAAATAAATAAATAAATAAATAAATAAATAAATAAAGTAGATTAAAAGTAGATAAATGGAGAATGATATACCATGGTAACATTAATAAAAAGAAAGAAGTAACTATATTCATTTTTGACAGACTAGACTTCAGACCAAAAAAAGTTATCAGGGATAAATAAGGACATTACATAATAATAAAAGGGCCAGTCTCAAAGAAGACCTAACAGTTTTTAGTGTGTATGGATCTAACGGTAGAACATCAAAATAAGTGAGGCAAAAACTGATAGAACCAGAAGAAGATTTGATGAGTTTACTATTATATTTAGAGATTCAACATCCTGTATCAGAACTGGACAGATCAAATAGGCAAGAAATTAGTAAGAACATAGTTGAACTCAATAACACCATTAATCAACTGGATATTATGGACATTTATAGATAACATTATCCAAAACATATTCTTCTCAACCTAACCTGGAACATTTACTGGGTGGACCATAAAACATATATTTTTAAAAGAGTTATTTTATTTAACTTTATTTATTTATTTATTTATTTATTTTTAATTTGACCAAAGAGGGACAGAGCGAGAGAGCGAGAGAGAGAGAGAGAAAGTGAGAAAGCAAGCCAGGTCTGAGACTCGAACCATGGCTGGTCATGTGGGAGTCCAGTGCCCTTAACCACCATGACACCTGCCAGTCCTCATAAGACATATCTTAACAAATTTAAAAGATAAGAAATTACATAATGTCTGCTCTCAGACTACAATAGAATGGAACTAGAAATAACAGAAAGATAGATAGAAAATCCCCAAATACTTGGAGATTAAACAACATACTTATAATGAACAATCAAAATATTTTTAACTAAATATATGAAAACACAGCTTATCAAAATTTATGGAATGTAGTAAAAAGGGGGCTTAGAGGGAAATTTATAACATTGAACACATATTAGAAAAGAAAATAGGTCTAAAACCAGTCATTCCCTAAGCTTCCACCCGGGAAACTCTAAAGAGAACAGGAACTAAATCCAAAGTAAGAAGGAGGAAAGAAATAATAAGAATTAGAACTGAAATCAATTCATTAGAGATGGGAAGTCTGCAGAGAAAAATCAATGAGACTATAAGCTCGTTCTTTTAAAATATCAATAAAATTGAGAAACCTTAAACCACAGTAAGGAAAGTGAGAGAGAGAGAGAATATAAATTACTAATATCAGAAATGAGAGGGTACATCACTACAGATCCAACTGACATTACAAGGGCAATAAAGGAGTACTATGAACAACTCTGTGCCCGAAAATATGAAAACCTAGATGAAATGGGCAATTTCTTGAAATACACAATCTGGCAAATTTATACAAGAAGAAACAGACGATCTGAATAGGCCTAAATCTGTTAGAGAAATTGAATCAATAATTAAAAATTCCCCAAAACATAAAGCACCAGGCCTAGATGGGTTTACTAGTGAATTCTACCAAATATTTAAGGTAGAAATTGTAACACTTCTCTCTAATCTCTTTCAGAAGACAGAACCAGAAGGAATACCTCCAGACTCATTCTGTAAGGTCAGGATTGCCATAATAAAACCAGACAAAGACATTACACGAAAAGAAAATGATGTCTTATGAAGACAGACATAGAAATCCTCAACAAAATATTGGTAAAATGAATCCAACAATGTATAAAAAGAATTATATGCTATGAGCAAGTGGGATTTGTCACAAGGCTGGCTAAACATTTGAAAATCAATTGATGAAATCCATTATATCAACAGGCTAAAGGAAAAAAAAAATCACATGATTATACCCATAGATGCAGAAAATTGAATTGATAAAACCCAATATATGGGGTCAGCAGGTGGTATGGTGATTAGAGGTGCTGGACTCCCACATGACCGAACATGGTTCAAGTCCCAGACCTGGTGGCTTGCTTTCTCACTTTTCCTCTCTCTCGCTCACTGTGTCCCACTCTAATCAAATTTAAATAAATAAATAAAGTGAAATAAAATAACTCTTTAAAGAAAACAAAAACAAAAACTTAATATCTATTCATTATAAAAGCTCTCAGTAAACTAGGAATAGAGGGGAATTTCCTCAATTTGATTAAGAACAGCTATGAAAACCCTACAGCTAACATGATACTTAACGGTAAGAAACTCAAAGCTTTCTCACTAAGATCAGGAACAGGTAACATTGTCTCCAATCACCACTGCTTTTCAACATCCTACCTAAATAATGGAATAAGATTAAAAAAAGAAAGAAAGAAAGCATATACAGATTGAAAAGAAAGACATAAAATTGTCTTTATTGTATAGCTAAGAATGAATGAATTTTTAAAATTCTTTAAAAAAAAACATTTATTTATTTGTTTGTTGTGATTTTCAAGCTGCTGGGTTCAGGACTTAAACCATGGTCAACCATGTGGGAATCCAGTGCCTTAACCATTATGCCACCGGTTGGCCTCTGAACAAATGGAATTTAAAATTAAATTTCTTAATACAGGCTTGGCACATGGTACACATGCAATACACAGGAATCTGACTATATTAACACATCATTATCATTATTATTACCATAGCTCTCTGTAGATCTCGCCCATCTTTTATCTAAACTATGTTTTGGACTTCCTTGTCTCTATTCTTCCCTCACATTTCCCTTCCAGAGAGAGACCATACTCATTAGAATGCAAATATAACCTTTATAGTTGCCTGCTTAAAACTCTTCAAAAGTTACCAACTGTGCACAGGGTTAAGCCCACTAACATAATGGATATGATCTGAAAATTCTGCCTGAATTTTCCATCACATCTTTCTCCTCTCATTTCTGCTTCAGTTTTATGGGCAGGGACACTAACTGTGAGATTCCTACCTCATGCATGTCCTAGTACCCACCTTTGGTCTTGCAGTTCCTTAGTCCTGGAACACTCCTTGGTGACATTGTTGGCTTCTTAGAGTCAGATGATCACCTCCCTGGGCTGAGTCTCCCTCTTCTAGGAATACCTCTACCATTGCATTTATCATGCTCTATTTCGTTTCTACTTCTGCATCTGTCGTCCCCACCAGAGTATAAGCTTCTCGAGAGTGAGGATTTTGGTAAGGTGCCTGGCTCGCAATAGGTGCATGATAAATGCTTGTTGCACACACTACTATGTACCGTCAATGAGCTAAGAGCTTTACGAAACAGACTGCCCCCAACGCTTTCCTCAAGTCTGAAAAGTAAGCACCAGTGTGTGCATTTAATAGATGAGGAAACTGAGGCTCAGAGAGATTAAGTTGTTGGCTCCAGGTCAAGATGGCTACCCTTGGATCCAGATTTTCTGGCCTCAAATTCATATTCCTGTTGTTGCACTACAGAGGGTCCATTGAAAGGGTTAGTTACCTTCTGGGGTCCTATTTGGTATTTGAAGTGAAGTTATGTCCTGCCAGGAGGTCATGCATGCCTAATTCAGGGATGTGCTTACGGAAAGTATTAGGGAATTATTGCTGGCTGCTAACCAAAGCCTTGAAACCTGGCTCTGTCCCCACTTTTCCCGTAGGCCTTGTAGGAGCTAATATGAAGGACTCTTTTCCAGTCTCCATCTTCCCTGAAGTCTCTGCAGCACTGTGCTATTCTCTCTCCCTTCAAAATTGTCTCTTCTTGCTTTCTTTCTCTAATTTTCCTAATTCCTACATAGAGTCACTTTCCCCTCTGTCTCCCTTTTCATTTTTATTGCCGACTGACTCCTTAAGATCTCAGTCCTTCCCCGTCCTGTGGCAGGGATGGCCACCAGAGATGCATGGCCAGTCAGGGAGACCCATCCAGCCCTCCTTGCATGAGGATGGGACCATGAGACTGAGTCCTGGCCAATAAGATGTCTGGCTCATGAAAACCTCCTACAAGGCCAGCTGTGGTGATGCCGTGGTAGCAATGCTCTGCACTGTTGAAGCCACATAGGAAGGTCCCAGGTTCACTTCTTGGGGTCTCCCTTACATGCTGAACACGTGTGTGTGTGCCCATAATCCTGGCTGGCTGAGGATGGGGTGGATTGTGGATTGCTGTGTAGAAGACCTTATCAGGAGTGCTGGTTTCTCTGTATTTGTTGCTCCCATAAAATAAATATTTTTTAAAAAAATTGCTGTAGTGCATGTGCACTTGCTGGAGAGAGAGAGAGAAGGGAAAGTGAGAAAGCATTCCCTGGGGGTGGGGGTGGGGGTGGGGACGGCCATGCCACAGTCCCTTCTCCTCTTGGGATTCTGGGCATGCATGCCTATGTGCCAAGTGTGTTTTCCAAGCTGCTGCTGGGTCCTGAACTCGAACCATGTGGTTGGCCATGTGGGATCCCACCACCTTAACCACCCTGTCACTAGCTGGTCCAATAAATAAACTTAAAACAAAACCAAACAAAACCTCCCATGAGATGTTTGACATTCTCTTGTGCTAGATGGATGGCGATTCCAAGGTGACCCCCAGAGCCACATGTGGAAGAGAGAGGAGCTCTCCTGCACTCAGCGTTCTTGAATTACTCTGGGGCAGAGCCCTACCCCTCAGCCCTGTGCCATGTTCGCTTTATGTGAGCAAGAAATGTTTACTGTGTTACATTACTGAGATTTGGGAGTGATACGGCAGCTCGCATCGCCTCACCTAACTCAGGCCCCTCCCTGAGCTTCATGTTCTGGGGTCCTCAGACCTAAAAGGCCTCCTGTATTTTCCCCTCCTTACACTTCAATGCTGAGTTAATGTTCCATCTCTCTGGGTCAAGTTGCCCCTTCCCCCACAACTCTTCCATGGCACTCCTTTGCCTGCAGACTCAGGACAAGCTTCTGGAAAAGGTACACAGACCTTGGGCTTCAACCTCTCCCCACACCACTTGCTTGTTCTCACATTCTTGCATTCCTGTCGAATCCAACTACTAAGAGCTCCTCCAATGTATCCTGTCCACTCTTGTCTCTGCTTCCTGTTATTTTCCCTCCATCTCTGTCCAAGCCCTCCCTCTCCTTGAGACTCATCTCAAATCCTTCCTTCTCTAAGATACACTTTTCAGGTCCTCGGGCCATATACAGTGGCTGCTCTCCGAAGGCTCAGTGTCTGCTTGGATGTCACGGGGGCTCCAGCATTGCCTCGCTGCACTGGCCCATGCGCGTGCTCACTCAGTCCTCGTCCCCTCACTTAACTGTTGGCTCTCTGAGCACAAACCTGTGTCTTACTCGTGCCCTACCGGGCCAGCCAGATCCTAGGTAAAAAGTGGGTGCTAGTTTCCCTCCCTCCACCACCCAACAGTGCTCCATCTTTCTTCCTTGAAGGTGAGGCCGGAGAACTGCAGAGTGTACACAGTCAGTCCATCCATCTCCTTCCTCCCAGCTCATTCAAAGGCTTTTCTGTTTGTGATTCCTCTCTCTCTTTCTTCTCTCAGACATAGGGTCCTGGAGCTTGCTTGGAGGCGTGGCCTGGTTGTGAAGAAGTTGACTACTCAGTTATATTTGGGTTAGCAGAGACATCAATCTAAGGCTCTTTAAAAATAAAGTCCCGTTTCAGCTGGATCCCTAAGCACGTCCCCACCCACTCCTAACAAGAAGCTCATTCGCCTCTTGGGCTCCCAGTCTCAATTACAGGCCCTTCACGTGGCCCACACATGTGGGCGTGTGAGTTCAGATGTCAGCTAGCAGTTGCCCTCCCTGGACCAGTTCAAAGGAGAATTGCTCTTCTCTTCTTGGCCTTCTTTCACTGGGCCTCCTCTCTCCTTTCTGCTCCAGAAGACTTTGTGACCTTCTTTGAGACCTCTTTCCTTCCCAAACGAGGCAGAAGCAAAGGGTTACTGGAGAAGATACTGCCTCCTCCAAGTCTCTGAGCCTGCACTTCTCATTCCCCGCAAGGCTGTCTTCACAACAGCGATGAGAACACAAAGACCAGAGCTTGAAGCAGAAGGGGGTGGGGGGTTGCAGCTGTGCTAGAATGTTCAGTGGGGACCTTTGAATGACTGTCCCTCATGGGCAGCCTGTGCACACGAGTGTGTGCGAGTACATGTGCACCCTGAGAGTGCATGAGAAGAGACACACGTGAACGCTGGGGCCTACTCTTTCTACTCCCGAACTTGGCTACCACAGCCCTGGTTCTTTTCCATCCCCACTGATGAAACACTTCTTTAATGTCTTATTCACGTCCTGTCTTGACTACCACAATTGTCTCCTTGCCGGGCCCACATGTCTCTCATCACCAATGGGATCCAAATGTTGCTGACAAAATAATCTTGCTGCCTTTGTGCTGCAATCACATTCCTGCACTTTTGCAAATTCTTCTGTCTCCCCATGACGAGGGGAGTCACACACGCACAGCCCGCCATCGCTGTGCTTCTTCAGCTCCCCACCCCATTGCTTGGCCTTTCCTCCCGGCTCGTTCGCATCCTCTTGCTATTCCCAAAATCACAGCTGTCCCAGGCCTGCCCACAATGCCCGACACAGTCTCCTCGCGCTGTTTATATTCAGTCAGAAATGTTCACTGAGAGCGAGAGCGAGAGCGAGAGCGAGAGCGAGAGGCACTCTTCTAGGCACAGGAGAGTCGGCATGAAACCAAGGACAGCAGCCAGCAAGTGCAAGTGTAATTTCTGTCAGAAGTTTACGTGTTTGGGGCTGGCCCTATGGCCTAATGGTTAAGGGGACTGGATCCCACACGGTCACTGCATAGTGTGAATCCTAAACCCAACCACCTGAGAAAAATGCCGGGCATGTGTGTGTGCCCCAAAGCCAGGCAGGATGAAGAAATGGAAGAAAAGGTGACAGGACCACCCCTCATGGGGATGCTTTCTCCCTCTTCTTCATCCTGTCTCTGTCTCTTTCTGGCAAGTGCACATGCCCTCTAGCAAGTTTTGTAAAAGAATGAGTAAAGAATTACATGTGCTTTGAAGAAAACGCAGAGAGAGGGGACTTCGGCCGAGGGTAGTCTGGAAAGGCTTCTCTCAGGAGGTCACCCTTCCTTCTTTTGAGAAGGATGCCATCATCCTGCTTTGCCAGAGGACTCTTCTTCCATCTTTTCCTTTGTATTACAAGGGAGCTTCAAAAGTTAATGGAAAAAGTACATTATGAAAAAAACTATTGTATGGATTTCAATTTTTGCATGAACGGAAATCCATACTTGAATTCTATTTTCCATGAACTTTCTGAAGTCCTTTTGTATATTAATCTGGATTAAAAATATTTATTTATTTAAATTTTATTTATTATGATGATGATGATGATGATGATTTTAATTCACAAAAGAAAGAGAGAGAAAGTGAGAAAGCAAGCCGGCAAGTCTGGGACTTGAACCAAGGTCGATCATGTAGGAGTCTAGCACCTTAACCACCATGTCACCTGCTGGCCCTTGTTAATCTGAATCTTAAGATAAGGGGAGCACTGAGTGTCACTGCTGCGTCAAGAGGCCTGTTATATTACCATGTCATTGGAGACTCACAAGGATCCTAGAAACCAAGCACGCACACGCGCGCGTACACACACACACACACACACACACACACACACATCCCAGAACACATGCTCACTTATTTTGCACTTTCCTGTCTAGAACACAAGTGGTCACTTAAATATGATATCTGATTGACTAGTGGACGCCCTGCCTGAGTGTCCTGTCAACGTCTGAATCGTGTCTCCCACCCTCTGAGATCAGGCACATCTACTGGCAGCCGTGGCCCAACGCTGACTCTACACACTCCCGAGGGGCCTCCCCCTTCAGACAAAGTGCAGCAGAGCCCCTGGCACGGCTGCTTGAGGACAACTGCACCTTCCTCACTTTTAAACAGGCTGCAGGAGAAAGTAACCAGTGACCGGGGCTCCCAGGAACTCTTGTAATAAGCAGGTGAAATGACTAACATTAAACTAGTAGCAATAAAAGTTGTACCACTTTAAACAAATGTTGTGTGTGTGTGTGTGTGTGTGCGTGTGTCTTGCCTCCTGGGAGGGGAAAGGCGAGGAGGGGAAGTAGGATGAAGTCTAAATCTCAGTTCAGACTGGGATTAAAGTTATGAATTGCTCATCTTCTCACAGGGCTCTCTCTGGCTACCAGCTCAAGAGCGTTAGCCACCTACCTGCCCGGGATAGTTTGTCACTGCCCCAGGTTTCCTCATGTGGTCTGTCTAGAGCCGCCCTGTCCAGTAGAATAGACACTAGCCACAAGGGATTGTTGAAGCACTCGAAATGTGGCAACTGGCAAATTGAAATGTGCTGTGAGTATATACTACCCATCAGATACTGAAGACTAAACACAAAAAAAGTGATTGTAAAGTAACGCAAAGGTGATTTTTGTGTTGGTTACATGCTAAAATGATATTTCTGAGTTAAACGAAATGTACGATGATGTTAATTACAGTAGGTGAATATGACCTCAATAATGAAATATAAATAAGTGTTTTCTTAAACTTAATCTCGCCTTTTTATTCTCACCGTTGTAGCGTTGACTATTAGAAAATTTAAAATGACACGTGTGGCTTGCATTGGCGGCATGCAATCCATTTCTACTGAAAATTGCTGGTGTAGTACTAGGTTTTTGTTTTTTAAAACATTGCTTAGAGCAGCTACGTTTTGTTCAATGAAAATCTTAAACAGAACTCTCTCTACGGTATAAAGCAGGTGAAAATGGAGATGCCTGGGGCAAAGAGGGGGCCTTTGGGAGCGAAAGGAGGTTCGGGTGCTGGAGGGGACTGGGAGTGTGGGAGGGAGGAGCCTGGTCCATTAGTGGAGCCTTGTCTGGCTCATCTATTATTGGATCAGATCGCTCAATTCATTTGAAATTGGGGGGAGGATACTCAGAGGCCCCCATTCAATCACCCTAAGTGGAATCTGATCCTTATCTTGGGATAAACATTCCAAATGGAAGGTGAGTGCTGGGAGATAAGGGAGATAAGAAAACCATATGGCCCTGTCACCAGGAGGCTCCCAGGGTCCTGCTCTTGAAAGGATTAATGAATCTAAATGGGGATCATCATAGTTCTTTTTCTTGAGGCAGGGAGGCCCCAGACCCCCACAGAAGGATGTCAACTAGCCCCAGAAGGGAGGACTAAAACTCTTACCTTTTCTGGGTTCTCCCCCACCCCTCTCCCACTCTGCCCACCTCCCTTTATGGGCTGTTTAAATGGACTCCCAGTTTCTCAACTGCCCTCAGCATTTCAGACCTGTGGAGTCTGAGACCAGGATCCTTCTCTCCCTCAATGGTCAAGCATCATTTCCAGAAATTCCAGCTCTACCCACCGGACCAGAGGGGTCCCCAGGCAGGAGGTGTTTTCAGGATAGGGTGGGAATGGGGCTTGCTGGGCCTGTTGGGACATGGGAGCCACGTGGCAAGCTGAAAATCCCAGCCGCGGGGGGAGGGCAGGTAACATGAGCCTCGGAGAAAGGGATCAGGGATCAGGGCTGAGGGGGAAGGAGGCGGAGGCAACAGGCTTCTGAGCACGTCCTCTCCTCCCCTGCCTCACAGGCACTTCATCCTTCAGGCCGCTGGCGCTGCTGCTCTCCCACAGCTGTTCTCTGACCCACAACTGGAGACTGTTGAGAGCACTCCGTTTAGGTGCACACGTGGGAGCTCCGAGCAGGGTGGGGGGCTCAGGACGGTGTAATCATAGTCACTGTTGTGGGCTCACTCTGTGCCAGGCTCATCTTGGTCATCTTGTGGAATCCACAACAGCTCTACGAAGTGGGTGCCATTTTATCATGGAGGAAGCTGAGACTCAGATAGGCTGAATAATTTGCCCGGGGTTACACAGCTAGGGAGAGTCGGCGCCAGGAGTCAAACTCAAGAGGTTTGGAGCCCAAGTTCTGGACGCAGACAGGGGCTCTGCGTGCACTGATTACCGCCGGACTTCAGCAGTCTTGGTCAGTGACAAGCAATTAGAAGAATGTTGCCCAGGCTGTCTCGCCCCACATTTTGGACGGTCCGAGGTAGTGCGGGCAGTTGTCCCTGCTACCACCAAGAAGCCTGAGCTGTGGTCTCACACATAAGTAGCTAGAGCAACCCCGGCCCACTTTGGTCCAAACAGCCCTGGCTGAGAAGAGGCCACTCCCTCACTGACCACCCCCAGCACAATCACATCTTAGGGGAAGGTGGGAACAGCTTGGGGTGGAGGGGGAGTGCCAGAGTTCCAGTCAGAGGTTTCCCTGCCTTGGGCTTGCCCTGGCTGATGGCCTTGGTTTCGGGGTTTTCTCAGCTCTGAGCACATCTAAACATTCAGAGAAAAACAAGACAAGGAACAATAGACGTTTGTGGGCTAGAGAACAGGGCCGACTTCCCCCGGGACTCGGCCCTGTTCATAAACTGCCCCAGCTGCACTCTCACGGTCCGTTGGCTGGGATGTCACTGGAGCCTCGCTGAATTACAGCCTTGTCCTCATTGGGGGCCTGCTACTGGCTCCTTTCATACCTCACTGGGGGGATGCAAATGCTAGGGAGGGACACCATCCCCCCACCCCGCCCCACTCAGGGAGAAGGCTTGTGTTTCTGCTTGAATTTGGGGAAATCACACAAAAAGGATGCATCCGAGTCCTGGCTCTGTGGTTTTGCCAAGTCACCCCTCACAGACTTGTACTGATCAGAGCTGTTTGCCCCTCAGGAAAAGAATCAGCTTTCTATCAAGTGGGTTTTGGGCACAGGCCCAGAGAGCTCAGAGGGCCCAGAGGACCTAGAGAGTAAGTGTACTAGCTTGTGCTAATAGCAGTTAAGCCAGGCATGCATGTGTGCTCAAAAAGAGGCCCATTGGTTGTCATGCTAGATGGGGTAGGTGGTGGCCAGTGGTGGGCTTCTTGGAGCTGGCTTCCCTTGGCTTTTCTAACAGTTGTTGTTCATTGTCAATAGCCAAGGTCAAGGGCAGGGTGTGTCCATTCAAGACAAAGTCAGTGAATGGAGGAGTGCAAAATGGCACTCAGACCCCCATCACATTCATAGCTGACCCAGTGTTGCCAACCAAGGCCCAGTCTGGCTAAATTCCCTGAGCAGGTATTCCCCACATCTCTCCCCAGGACCCCCAGACAACTGTGAGGGGCGTCCCTGTCTGGATGGTGTCCCTGGAAAAGGCTGGTGTGTTTCTGAAGAGGCTGTTCAGACATCACATCACAGTCCCAGACGGCCGAGTGGTTCTTACGCACACTTGGCTGCCCTCCCTGAGAAACCCTTTGGATCAGCGAGCACTGCTAGGTTGTTTTTGCCTGAGGAAAGCAGTAAGAATTCAGAGAGAATCCCATGGTTGAAGGAAAAGCCAGTGGATTTACTTACTAAACATATTCATAAAGAACAGAGGGACGTGAAGGGCAATGTTGACGGAGCTAGGACTGAAGACACTAGAAGGCCCCCAGAAGAGGGGACCTTGTGGCAGAGAGGGGAATTTAGAAACACATGCTTCCGGAGAATAAAGAAAGGATGTTCACAGTGTCTGAGAAGTGCAAAATGGCCGTGCTAGGTCACACCCGGAAGCACTGATCTGAAGGCAAAGAGCGAAGTGCTGTGCTGATGGGGTCTTTCTCAGAGTCTACCAGTCCCTCCTGCCCTCATTCCATTAGAACATGCTTACAAGAGCTGCCAAGGGTGGGATGCTGAGGACAGAGATGAATAAGAAATCACCTCATCAGGCTAGCCAGTGGTGTAGTGGTTAAGGGGGCTGGATCCCAACTGTGTGGTTCGAGTTTGGACCCGGTGGCTTGAGAAACACACTGGGTGCATGTATGTGCGTGCCCCAGATCCCAAGAGAAGAATGGAGAGAGGGACTGCTCTGTGGTTATTTTACCTGAGGGATGGTTTCTGACTTTCCCTCTCTGTCTGTGTCTCTCTTTGGCGAGTGCATGTGCTCTATGGTAAAAACAAAAACAAACCAAACAAGAGAAATCACCTCATCTTCAAACTCACCAGCAAAGCAGTGATGATTACATGGTGTGGAAAAGTGAGGAGGGCGGATGGGCAGAGTGTGCTGTGCACACGCAGACACCAGAACCTGGTAGGCACAAACCAGACCTTCACCGACAGGCCAGGGTGAGCCAGGAGCCAAGGATATGGCAGGTGTCAGCCAGCAGAGGGAACAGACTGTGCAAAGGCTGTGAGTGAGAGCATACCCCCACTTGCAGTGAGCGCTGGGGTGTGGCTGTAAAAGGACCTGGGGCCCAAAGAGGAAAGCACACCCACATTCTTTGCTTTTGACTCTCCTGGTTTTCTATAAGCTGGGCACATGGGGGCTATGGAAAACCTCATGGCAACAGGGCCTCCCCTGAGTCAAGTTCCATCTCTTCCAGCACATTCACGAAAGTCCCTGTCCTTGGCTTTGGGGTGTGCTGAGTCCCTCAGAGATGGTTCTCAAGGCCATTCCTTCCTTTCATACCTAACACTTTCCTGAAAATCTCTCCTCTGACATGCAAGAGGCCAACGCCATATTTGCATGCTATAAGGGAGAGTTCTGTTCCCAAGAAGCTGAACAAGATTATCACTGTGTTTTCTTGATTTCCAGTGTCACAGAGTCACCCCAACCCCACCCTGCAGAACTGTTATCAAATCAATGTAGCTTTAGAATTGACGGAATATGGTACACCACCTTTTAGATACTCTCTTTGACTGCATATGCCCAGAATTTCATGTATGCCCTCTAATTGTATTCTTTCTCTTCACAATTGAACACAGCTGACTGGCTAAAATCTTCTGAGCCTTCAATCGAAGCTTAATGTTTCCCACTTTTGGTGTACCTCATGATTCCCATCTTTGTCTCAATTATATTAGGTTTAGGAGGCCTGCCCTTCTTCTCACTAGCATCAGCACTTCATTTTTCCACCCACTCATTTTTATAAAATAATAAGGTCAAAATGCAAGAAAGTATTCAAAGCCTTGCACAAACACTGCTGAACAGTCAAAAGGTAATGCTGCTGAAATGGAACTGTTGGCCAGCAGGCAGCATGACCATGTGAGGGCTTGAAGTGTTAGTACATCTGCCAACCTGGGAGCGCCTGAAGCCAGGAGTTGGCTGGAGGAGGGACTGGGCTGGTGGTGATGGTCGTGTAGGTCAGTGTAGAATGTTTAAACCAGAGGGGTGTGTCTAGTCTAAGGTATAAGTGAAGGTCACCTAGATCCCACCCTCTGAAGCTCAGTGGGGTATAAATCCTGGCACCTCCTGCAGTGAGACTGTTGGTGAAGGTTTGTTTTTTTTCCCCCCAAGCAGTTTGTGTTGCCTCAAAGACAGGCTCTACTAAGCCTTCCAACATCTCTGAGCCTGGAGATGGATAAGGGGAAAGGATTCATGGGGATTGCCACCCTGTTTTACAGGGAGGTTCTGTGCATTCACAGGGGAGGTCAAGCACTAGGTAACACTTTCTCATAGAACATGGTTCCAGGCTGACCTACTGGCAGGGGGCGGGTGGGGGGCAGGAGCAGGCTGCTATCGTCTCCAGAGATAGGGGACTTACCAGCCAGCAGAGTGGTGAAAGGACACTTGGTGTTGCTTGAAGACATTCCTCAGGAGGCTGAAGAGTGCCTGGTAACAGACACCAGGATTTCTTTGCCACTTAGCAGCCCTGACAGCAGAATGTAACTTGGGTCTCTAAGCTCATGGTGAGTCTGGTCCTTGCAAACTCAGCAATTCTAGGGGACAGCTAAGAAGAGACTCCCTCTCCTCAAAGCTATCCAAATACCAAGAGCCTCTCCTGAAAGTGTCTTACTCTTGAGTCAGAATCTCCCTTTATGCAGTAAGGATTCTGTGAGAAAGTGGTAGTGAAAAACCCGGTCTTTTAGTTCATGACTAACTTGGCATGTCAGAGGGAACAGAATCCCATCATGAGGGTAGGAGACTTGGCCTCCAGGCTTACCTCTGGCCTACTGTGCAGAGCAGCTCTGGACAAGTTCCCTCACTGGCAAAATAAAAGGGTAGGCCTGACAGATTAGCTCTAATACTCAGCCAGGTATTAGCGTATTGGCAAAATGTGACAGTATGTGAAATGTGAAAAATTATAAAGAATGACTATTAAAAAGTATCTCAGGAGGTACTTAGGCTCTTTGCAGCTGAGAAATTTAAGTCTGACCTGTTAACAAACTATGGGTTTTTAGCCTTCCAGTTAGGACCACAACAACCACGACCAGACTAAGATGCCATTTGCTTTTGAATCAAACCCTCCCAGGCCAGTTCCCCGGTCCTTATCTGCCCTAGGTTAAAAGGTCACAATTTCCCTTCAAGATTTTGAGGGGGGACCAGCAGATGGCATAATGGCTATGTCGCTGGACTCCCATGTAGTCAACCTCGGCTCAAGTTCCGGACCTGGTGGCTTAAACTCATGCCGGGCACGTGTGCGTGCGTACCCAAGATCCTGAGAGGAGAATGGAGGAGAAGGGATTGCGGCATGGCCATCCCCCCTGGGGGGTGATTTTTTGCTCTCTCTCAGTCTCTCTCTGTCTTTCTGGCGAGCGCACACACCCTATAGCAAGAACCTCTCCAAAAAAAGAGTCTGAGGGGTATGTGGGCTTTGTTTCCCAAGCTGGGATATAGAAATCTCCTTCTGATTACACTGATATCAAATACACTTTTATGAGTTGCTAAGTTATTTTGTGTTTTGCTTGGAGTTGCCAAGACCTAGTCTGAAAGGCAGTGTTTTCTTCACCTTTAAAAAACAAAATGAGGCTGGCCTTGTTGCCTATTGATTAAGGGAATGTGGCTGGCTGTGTAGTTCAAATCCCAGCTCCAGTATCTTGAAAACCACCCTGGGAATGTGTGCATGTGTGCCCCAAACCCCGACAGGAACTGAAATGGAGAAGAAGGGATTGTGTGCTTTTTCCGTCTCTCTCTCTGTTTCTCCCTGCCAAAAAATTGAGAGAAAGACAGACAGAAAGAAAGAAAGCAAATAAAAGAAAGTGGGTTTGCTGTAGTTGGAGCCCTGCCCTCAGCTGGAGTCCTGCCCGAGCCAGAAGTGACTATCACCCAGGGAGAGGGGTTGCTTTCTGGCTCTCCCTGGCCAGTGCATGTACCCTTTGGTAATTAAGAAGATGGGAGAAAGAGGTGGGGTTTGTGGGTCTTATTTTTATTATTTTTTCTTTTTTTGGAGAGGTTTTCGCTATAGGGCACGTGTGCCGCCAGACAGACAGAGACATAGAGACAGAAAGCGAGAAATCACCCCCCAGGGGGGATAGTCACGTCGCAATCCCTTCTCCTCCATTCTCCTCTCGGGATCTTGGGCACGCACACACAACGCGCCCGGCATGAATTTTAAGCCACCGGTCCGGGACGCAAACCGCGGTCAACTACGTGGGAGTCCAGCAACATAGCCATTACACTAACTGCTGGTTCCCTGTGGGTCTTATTTTGAAATCTCAGTTGAGACATTCAAGAACAACGCCTCTGCAGCGGCAGGTAAACACCTGAGCTAGGAAGATCTATCTACCTGGTAAACTGCAGTGAACACCAAGGAGACAGGGAGGGGAAGAACAGGGGAGTGGCTTCCCTGAACCTGAAAGCAGACTTTTGTTTGAACCACATCCCAATCCATGCCCAGCTCCTCTCAGGAGGGAGCGACCATTCCAGGGAAGGTGAGATTTTCCTGAGTGAGCCATTGCTAAAATGAAGTCAGGCACGGGGCACCGAGTGGGCCTGCAAGCTGTGGCAGCAGAAAGCTGGGGGCCATGGCCTTTGGGCCTTGAACTTGGGGGAAAGAAAGGACCGCCCGCCCTCCCTCTACCCCGTTCAGGTTGGTTTGCGCTGGAATGCCACGCTTTTCGCTGTCTGGGTGATAGGCACTTTCTAAATATGTACACGATGGCCTGATAAGAAACCAAGCGTCTGGCTTTGCGGGTTCATGCTCCCCAGCCCGGTGGCTGGGCTTATGGCTTTAGGCTCCCCGCGGCGGAGGACCCCGCCCCTTTCTTCTTGAGCTCTGCTGGAACCTCAGTCCTTACAGGCCAGGTTTGGATTGGGTTCACTGTCAAAGTTCCCATTTTCTTTTCTTTTACATATAATTTATTTATTTATTTTAATTTGATAAGAGAGAGGAAAGAGAGAGAGAGATAAAGTGAGAAAGGAAGTCTCCAGGTCCGGGCCGGGCCTCAAACGTGGTTGACTATGTGGGAGTCTAGCAACTTAACCATTACACTAGCTGCTGGTCCGCTGCCAGGGTTCCCATTTCCCAGCTTTTACTTCTGGGACTAGAAAAAGACGATGATGAAAACTAACTCCCTCTCTGTGCCCATCCTGTTTGCCCACCCCCACGACTTAGCCTAGGTGATCCCATGGGCCGGCAATCTCCAGCTCCCTCCCCCCAACCTGGCCCCACAATGTGCTCTTGTGCACGCCTGCAGGCAGGCCAGGGGATCTGATGCTGGGATTGGGAGGAATATTCCTCAGATACTGAGAACAGAGCCAAGAGAACAAAGCAGGCCTTTGTGCACCAGGGCAGGCTTCGACCTTTTTTTCTGCCCTAGGTACACTAGACGCTGCGTTTAACCCCTTCCCAGCATGCTCCCTTGGCAGGTTGAAAGAGGAAGGAGCTGGCTTTAATCTCCTGGCCATTACATGTTTAATTGAAAAAAGAAATAGTCATTTTCCATGTTTCTCTAGGAAGCACAGATCATTAAAATGAAATGATAAACCAATTGGGAACCCAGGTTTTAAATGACCAGGAATAATAGGACACTTGGGCCATGTAAAAATCAAGGTATTTGGAAAAGACGCCATATGTGAACGCTAGAAGTAAAACCTTTTTAAAGGAATTAGGCTTCTTCTGCCCTGTTTATGCGAGTGACTAGCTTTCCCTTTCCTGTTTATTGTCACTCGGGATATGGAAGATATGTTGGTTATTGTCAAGGCCCTGGCTTTTGTTTGGGGTTGTGGGCTGGGTGGCATGCATTCATGCATGCATATGTTTATTTATTTATTTTTAGGTTTTTGTCAGAGGGCACATGCACTTGCCAGAAAGAGGCAGGGAGAGATGGAGAGAAGGAAAGTGAGAAATCACACCCGAGGGGGGGATGACCACACTGCAATCCCTTCTCCTCTATTCTTTTCTTGGGATTTTAGGCACCCACACACAGAAGCCTGGCCTGATTTTCAAGCTGCTGCTTCTGAGACTTAAACCACAAATTCGGCAATGTGGAATCTGGCCACCTTAACCGCCATTATCATCTGCTGGCCCTTATTGATTTATTTAAAAAAAAATAACTAGCTAATAGAAGTGGAGTGTGTGTGGCACAGAGATGAGATTGTCATGAATTGTGGAATGCAATTAATTGAACTCTATGCAGTAGAAAGGAAGAAAGAAGTTTTAGTTCTTAAATTGATTTATTTTGTTGGTTTGAGGAAGGGGGTTGATAGGCCTCTCAAGTAAGGTAGACTAGGAGTCCTGCCTCATACTGACAAAGATTGCTGCCAATATGTAATGGAAGAGTGATGGGCAGAAACCAGCTGGAGGCTTGGAAGTGAGTTATTGTGCTTGAAATAGCCAGGTGGATGGAAAAGGCAGTTTCAAACAACCAGATGATGCCATGGCCTCCCAAACAAGGCTCCTGGGCCCAAGTTCCCCAAGGTTGGATGGCTAGTACCTCTCAAGCAAGTCAGGGGGAGCAAAAGGGGTCAGAGATTCTGTGCATTAGCCCACCCTACTCTGCCTGTGTGTACATATCTGAGGAATTTATGAGTCTTTGTCTCTTCTTTTTGGCTCAATCACCAGGTGGTCACAGAAAGCAAAGGGATTTTTATGTGAGATCATCCTGGCAAGAAGCTCCGTTACCATCCTTGACCTCCAAGTCTCCAGAGCAACTGCTGCTGGGACGTCCCTGGCACCAGATCATGTCCCTTAAAGGCCATGCTGCAGCAAGGGCAGATAAACAATTTCGAGGCAACAGTCACGTAGCAAACTCATTCTTAGATGTGGGACTGGTGAGTTAGGATGATGTAAGTGGTTTTTTCCACTCTTTTCTACATTGGCTCCAGAATTCTAAGCCTAGGACAGAGTCTAAGAATGTATCTTGGGATAAGAGAACAGTGTGGAGCAGGACTTAAAGAACTACCTTCTAGATAGAGGGACAAAAGTCTCTTTCCTCTTGGCTTTACCAGCCCCTAACTCAGTCTCTTTCCCGTTCTCTTTCTCTTTCTCTTTCTCTTTTTCTCTTTCTCTTTCTCTCTTTCATCTCCTCTCTCTCTCTCTCTCTCTGCTCTATAATGGCATTTTATTTTTGAATAAAGGAAATTATGGTAAACAGTTTCCAAGATGGTAGCCTTCGTTCTTTCCCAACTTTTACAAATGCACTGCTTCTCATCTCTTGAATCTGGGCTAGCCATAGTAGTGACTAGTTTTACCAATAGAATATGGTGGGAGTCAAAGTCTGGAACTTCCAAGGCTTGGTTATAAGAAGATTTGCAGTCTCCGTTTGAGTCTTTAGACACTCTTGGGACACCCACTCTAGAAACCAGCCACCATTCCATGAGACGTCCAAGCCACAGAGAGATAGATGCTCTTGTCAAGAGACTCGGTGACCTCTCAGCCAATATTCAGCCTCATGCCAGGTACATGAATGGGTGATGTATATTTTGGACTCCAACTCAGAAGAATCTTCAGATGATTCCAGCTCTAGACACCAGTTGTCAGCAACTAGAAGAGGTCCTAAGGAGAATAGGCTAACAGCTCAGTCAACAGAGATGTGAGAGATAATAATACTTGTTTTAAGCCACTAAATTTAAGGGTAGTCTGTTATGTAGCAGCAGGTAATTTAACAGGAATGAAATGATGGCTAGGAGTAGAAAGAAAGCAGACAAGGGGCCAGTAGGTGGTGTAGTGGTTAAAGGCGCTGGATTCCCAGTGACCAACCATGGTTCAAGGTCTGGACTTGGTTGCTTGCTTTCTCGTTTTCCCTTTCTCTCTCTTTGTCTTTCTCTGGTCAAATTAAAAAAAAATAACAAATGGAATTAAATAATCTTTTTTTAAAAAAAAAAGAAAGAAAGAAAGAAAGAAAAGGGAACCTCCTGATAGGACACCACAGTGTCCTTCAGCCACTTTGAAGGACTATTTCTCAGTCTTTTCTGCCCCTGTACCCGCCCAACACCATCTTTCCTTTCTGAGCTGTGCTGGCGCATAGTACCACACAAACCACATACTACTCACTAATTGCTTCACTTGCTTGAGTCTCAACAACACAGCAGTGGACACCTCAAGGGCAGGGTCCTGTCCTGTTTGAGTTCTACCCTGAAATCAAACTGACAGAATTGATAAGCTTTCTAGTGGATAAATATGGAAAATTAAAAAAAAAAAAAGGAAAATAATAGCTAGAACAATACCTCAAAGTGTCTAAATGGCTGGACTTTAGATCTTTGAGGCTTGACACCTGATACCTTACATTGCTGCTTATTTGGAGCTAGCCATACCAAAGGGGAGTCTGAACCTCACCCACACTGTGGCCACTCAGGGGAAGGAGCTGAGGGCCAAGAGTGCAGTCGTTCATCTCCTGCTTAAATGTGTCTTCAGGCAGCTTTGGGCACCAGAAGGTAGTGCTAAAACTGTGTAGATGAGAGAAAACTCCACATGGTGTGAGCCCTCAGGATTCATTCACAGAGCTCTCAGGAATACCTGAGAACTGTCATAGGAAGGATGCTTCCATAGGTGCAAGACTTTACCAGCTGTCCACCCCTGCACAGGTGTGATTAAACCATGCTAGGGGCAGAGGTGGGGAAGAGATTAACTTGAGAAGAACCTGGTGCCTGCTTAGGAGCCTTGCTGGGCCCAGTGTACACTCAGGGCTTGGGAGAGAGGGAGAGAAATGCGGGATAGATGCAGCTCAGGAGAGATTCTTTCCTCCTTTCAATAAGCATTCTTCTGAGAGCCAGATCTGGGGAATAAGGCAGGCCAAGTCCCTGATCTCAAGCAAGACACCCAGGTGCTGTAGCTCCTATGTATGGCTCACTGCAAGGGCAGAGCTAGGCTGAAAGTCAGTAGAGCATGGCTGTGCTCTTTCCTCCTCATACCTGTCTTCTGACTTCAGTAACGACCTAGAACCCCCTATGCTGTGAGGTGATAATGAGTGTGGGCACTAGAGTCTCCTGATCTGGGTCCAAGTCTTGGCTCGACCACTTACTGGCTGTATGACCTTGAGCAAGTTACTTAACCTCATGGAGCCTCTACATTCTCATCAGTAAAAATAAGAATAGCAATAGTACTTCACCTCAGGACTGAATGAAGATTCTGTGAGACGTGTGGGCAAAGCATACACTTAGCTCCATGTCTGGCACCTGCAGGATTCAGAAATCATTGGCTCCTATCTCACTAGGCAGGGGAAGGCTCTGGATGTGAAATGATCTGCAAGGTCCTGACTAAAATAGCACAAGTAGCTTTTGCTTAGGAAAAAAAAAGAGATAATGAGGGAAGTGGGTGGGGGAAATCTCATTCAGGATCAAAATGGCCCAGGGTGCTGGCTGCTCCAGGCATGTTTCCCGAGAGGATCGGTAGGAGCCACATGACATTGGTCTGATGTTTCTGGGAAGGATGCTCACACATGTCCTGCCACCAAGAACTGCCCCTGCATACTCTGAGCTTCATGCAGTTCCTGAGAGTCCAGGCTCTTCTTCCTCAAGACAAGCTTGGGCTTCTCTATGGCAAGACTAGGGATTGCTCATAAGTGATTGCTTGGTCCAGGAAGGCTTGTGAGGTAGAGAACTGAAGTTAGGGGGTCTGTAGAACTTCAGGAAGCATGTTAATTCATCCCTTGACCCTCTAAATTCTGCCTGTGAAGATATCAGAAGTGCTAGGAGAGGGACCAGCAATTGGTGTAATGGCTGGGTCGCTGGACTCCCATGTAGTTGACTGCAGTTTGAGGTCCAGACCTGGTGCCTTAAACTCATGCCAGGCATATGTGTGCGTGTGCCCAAGATACCAAGAGGAAAATGGAGGAGAAGGGATTGCGGTGTGGCCATCCTCCTCATGGGGTGCTTTCTCATTTTCTGTCTCTCTGTCTTTCTGGCAAGTTCATGCACCCTATACCAAAAACCTCTCAGAAAAAGGAGGAGGAGGAGGAGGAGGAGGATGAGGAAGAGGAGGAGGAGGAGGAGGAGAAGAAGAAGAAGAAGTAGTAGTAGTAGTAGTAGTAGTAGTAGTGGTGGTGGTGGTGGTGCTAGGGGAGCTGAGATTCACAGGCCCTGCTCCTTGCTCACCCTCCTATTTGGCCCTCCCAGAACCTTAGCCCCTTTTTTGACCTTCAGGGACCAGACAGTCCACAAAGGATATGAGAGGGTAGCTGTCCCTGCCATGGGCATGAGTTGCCTTTGCCAAATATCTCCACAGTGTAAAGCGATCAGCAAGGGCACTGCAGCCCTTTCTTCTGCACCCCCCAAGCATGCCTAGAATCACAGTTCCTTTTCCAAGCAACACATCCACGTGTGCTGCCATTCAGACAGCACGAGCGTTGAGCATTCTCAGTGGAATGTGTTCTCTGATGAGATGCCTTGGCCTCCATGGGGAGGGTTGTTTTCTTGAGAAAATGCCCACTTTACTTCATCTTTCAGGGGCCCACTTCCTGACCAACGAGCTCAGGCTAAGCAAGTTGCAGCCAGTGTCTGGGCTAGGTTCCAAACCCCTGGTGTTTCCAACACAGAAGGGTTATACTTATTGTAAATCTTTGCTCTCCTTAAAGTAGTTTAACAGAAAGAAGACATCTGAGCCTTCCTTAGTACATCTCAATGGTTCGATTTTCACTGTCATCTGAATTCAAGACAGAAAAACAAAACATAAAGCCCTACTGGTCCTACTGGTTTATGCATCTTATTCTATTCCCTTCCAAGAAGTCTATCTTATTAGCATATCTGGTCACTTGAGGAACACCCAGTTAGAATATTTAGGTGGCGGCAAGAGAATGGTTGGCATATTTTCCTTTGCAGACGTAATTCTTTGGGCCCTCCACTCAGGGTCACTACTAGCATTTACAGAACCTATGTACTAGGTAGAAAAGAACACCCCTTCAGGGCATTTTATGGCAAGACTCACAAAGAGCTAGGTCTTTGAAGTTCAGACAGTCCCAGAGAACGAAACAGCTGGTCAGTCTGCCTATAATCCAGCGCGGAAACCTGACAGCAAACAATTCTGGATTTGCTCATTTGGATGCTTTACGGGAATTTCCAAGAACTTGTCACCCTCTTCTGAGAAGGAGAGGGTAGGTCCATGGCACTCTCCATTGCCTCCTCTGAAGCGTTGGTGTGTGGTTAGGACATCTGGGCGCAGGGAGTTTTAACTCATCTCTGCTTTCAGATCTAAATCCAATCACCTGTCAAGGGTCTTGGCTTTCCTGCTTTGATGAATCCATTTACAGAGTTCTCCATGGTGTGGTCTGGAGGGAGCAGGTGACACATCCGGAAGTCTTCCTGCTAGATCTCAGGGGTATCACCTTCCCCAGCTGTGGCCCAGCATAAGCACCTCCAAAACTGAATGAGCAGTGCACAGTACTTCGGCACCCCGAATAGACCTCAAGAAGAATCAGGAAATCAAATTTAGCTAGGTTTTTTTTTTTTCTTTCTGATAAATGGATATACTAATACACTCAACATTAACCCTATAAGTAAGCAAGAACTATCAGGAAAAATTAGAATATTTGTTGATTTCCTCGTTCATTCAGTCAACCAACATTTGCCACATGCCAGCTCTGAGCTATGTTCTGGATGAAAAGGCAAGTGAGAAAAATACATTTGCCTTCAGATTAAATAATTCTTTCAGAAAGAATTATTTTCCCAACCACCCTCTCCCCAGACATGGGGCCCCTGTGCATTCGCTCTTTAGGTAAATAGCATCCCACTTTAATATGTGTTTTCTTTCTTTCTTTCTTTCTTTCTTTCTTTCTTTCTTTCTTTCTTTCTTTCTTTCTTTCTTTCTTTCTTTTCTTTTTTAATATGTGATCTATTTCTGTCTTTCCTGCTAGCTTCGGAAGTATAGGGACCATGCCTACATTCATCACAATGAATTGGCACCAATTTGGGAAATGACATGGGTAGACTGAATCAATGTTTCCCCCACTTAGTGTACTGGAAGTCAGAATGGCTCCCCATCCTGTGCTGTTGTGTTTAGGAAAACCAGCCTCTGTGGAGGGACCACAGAGGATATGGGAGGATACCTTTGCCCCTGAGAGGGTTGGGACAAGAATACTGCCAAGGTTCCTCCACTCTAACCCCAGTGTGGCTAGGACAGCCAGGGCTCTGGAGGCCTGGGCAGTGGAAGGGAAAGGCGAGCACAGGGCTGCAGTGCTGGCTTAGAGGCATGCTTGCCCAACTCATCAAGGCTTCCCCTATGATCCCTCTTTGGGAAAGACATAAAAACAGGACAAGGAGCACTCTAGGGGCCTGATGCTGAACCCCAACCTACCTGACGACCAGTGGGTCTGCCAAAAGCAGGAGGTGACATGGGAAAGGGGTGTAGCAGGGTGGCGGCTAGGCCTGCTTCCTGCACCCAGAGCTCTGGGTCTGGTTACACTCATTGTCACTGTGTACAGAACCCATGTCACCACTGGAAAGGAGATTAGCCGGGCCCTGGCTGCTGACAGCACTGTTTTATTCTTGCTGGGCCACTAAATCCTGGTTTTGTTGTTCTGTTTCCAATAGCAATAGGAGAAAAGGCTGCTTTTTCAGTTTAGGGAGCTTACTTTTTCTCCTGTAGGATGGGCTATAGCAGCCCGGGGCCCCAGCCTGGAGGTCCTAACACAGAATTTGGTGGCCCAGGAGGACAAGGGCAGACTGGCACTGTCCTAGGCAAACTGAGAGTGGATGATGTGGGTGGGGGTGTTCTCCAGCAGAGAACTTCCAGTTGTGGGATTAGACTCAGTTGCCTCTTGTAGTTGTGAATGGTTACAAAATATCCATGGTAGCTGCCATGGCTGCCCGTTCTCTACTCCCTATACTTCCTAGGGAATGGGTAAAGAGAAGAAAGGAGAGAAAAAAAGAAAGGAACCTAAGAGTAGAATAGAAAGGGGCAGCCCAGAATGGAAAGAGAAGTGACTGAAGTCACTGGTGTCACTGGTAGTGACACTATCAGTAGCTTTGGTACCACCTGGGATATGAAGCCAAAATGAATTGACTTCATAGGCCTGGGTGAAAATAGGGGTTCTCTTTGGCAAGGGGCCTCTGCTTCTCATTGAGAAGGAGTTTCTGTCATGGATGGATGGGTGGGTGAGTGAATGAATGAATGACTGAGACAAAGAACAATGGGATTGGATTTGCCAAAAGTTGAATGAAAAATATGAAGAAAAAAATTAAGTGGGAAGTGAGAGAATGCAGTGAGGGGATTAAATCATCATAGGTAGGGATTGCCAACTACAATGCTGGTGCCACAGGTGGCTTGGGAAGGCCTTCCTCCTATCTCTTCCAATGTCCATTGGCTTCCTCTAAAGTCATCCTAAATAAACATGCAATCTCAGTGAAAAATTCAGTGTTTACTATATAAACAGCTTGAAGAAAACCCCCATAGCTCTGTATCACCCAGCTTTCCATTTCTAGATCCTTCTTTACAGAAACTGTGAAGTTGCTACTGGCCAACGGCAAGGCATTATGTCTGCTTTCTCCAAATCCCACCCAGACCACACGTATTCAGGCTGCAGACAGACAGGTGAGAGCCTGAAACACGATTAGAAAAGGAGGAGGGTAAGATTTACATTCCTTTGAGAATAGGAAGAGTTAAAAAGCCTCGAGCCTTTCAGTCACTCCCACTTAGGGATTTGGGGTATTAATTACTCTAATAATAGAAAATCATTGGGTGGATTGTCTGTTCTCTCCCTTCAGTAAAAAAATGTTAAGTACAGGCTTTTCCCCAGGGAAGTTCCAGTGGGAATAGTTCATTGGGTCAGGGTCAAGGGTTAGGGGTCAAAGAGCTATACCTGCCAAGCCCTGAACCAATAGTGTGAGCGGCTAGCACAGTGGTAAAAGAGGTTCTTCTTTCATGGGAGGCTTATCAGAAACCAGAGCTGTACAGAAAGACACAGTGCATCAGATTACAACGGCTGCCCCTGGTGGGGCAGGTCAGAAGGGAGTCAGGTGGAGGCTATAGGGGAGGGGTGCCGTTCTTAGGTCCCCCCACTGGGAATTCCTGCAGTCCTGAGTAGATCAATCCAACGACCTGCCTAGGTGTGCTTGCAGGAAAGTCTGACTTCCTTTAATGTCAGTAAGTAACAGGAAAACACTGGTCTTTTTGCTAAAAAGGATGCAGCCTTGTGTTCAAGAGTAAGGATGAGGAGGTCTGATTCCTGGAGAACTGAAGATCCTGAAGAAGTCCTGGAGGCAGAGGGAGAGAGAGGAGCTGACCCAAGAACAGGAACTCTGGAGGGTTTGGCACTGAGTCCCCTCACAGGAAGGGGAAAGGCGCATTGTAATAGGGGTAAGGGACAAGTGAAACTGTAAGAAGAAAATCAACCCGGGAGAGTGAATAGACCTGCCATGGTAGAAGCCTCAAATGGGCCTTAAGTGTTCCTTTGATCAAGGGGAAGATACAAAAGGTCGCACTATATAGAAAAAAACCTACCCAGGAAGGCAAGTAGGTTTAATGGGTTTTCACAGAAGGGTGGGAGACCATTTTATCCTCCCTTTCTTAGGACAGGGACCCGAGGAGGCTTGTTTAAGAGGTTATATGCTCACTTTTATAATCTTCACTGTGACTTAATGTCTTTCAGGGTAGACTGTCACTAACTCTTTGTATCCTCCTGTTTGTGGACTCTTTCCTGGACTCTTCCCCCATACCACTGGCTTCCATTTCTAAATGTGCTTTAGCTTGGGAGAGGCTGCAATGCCCAGGTCTGTCTAACATACTTCCTTGATCTCAGGACTAACATTTAAATGAGATTAATCATAAGACTAACCTTTTAAAGCTCATGACTTTCCCCTTTTTATTATTTGGAATCTTTTATTATTTTTTAAAAACTCATGCTCTTGTTTTTTTTTTTTTTTTTTTTTTTTGGTTTGTTTTTAGTCAAGAATAAAAAAGTCTTCTTTAGGGAGCATGTTGTCAGAAGGAGAAAGTTCCTTGTATGTTGAGCCTTCACAGACAGGGCTAAAAGCCAAGTTGCTTATGTGAAATATACCTTGACTGTGATTCTAAATGATGCTGTCTCCATGTGAGTGATCTTCCTCTGGCCTTCTAGTCTTGTATCCCTTAGAGTAACTAAGCTAAGAATTCCAGGGTAGGAGTTAGGGCTAGAAAAAAAATGTAGGGGATGAAGAGGGATAACTTCTTTCCCCAGGTCTGCTGCCTGGTACAACCTTAAAAATTTGAGTTTCTGATTTATAAGGACTCAAGTAGTTGGGTTAGGCCTAAGGAAAACTGAGGCTAAAGTCAGTAAAGTGATCTGCCTAGCATCTTACAATCTATAGATTGGGCTGTAGATTGTTCACATTGAGGGGCAGCATCAACAACCCTATAGTATCAGTCAGGATGCTGGTGGGAAAAAGAGGAGAATTCAATGAAGGACTACTTACACTAAGCTATGGTCAGGGTTTAGGGGAATTAACAAAGGAAGGTGACAGGCTTTAAGTTGAATAACATTGAGAAGGCATTACTATTGCTATATCTGAAGGGTCAAGAGTAAGAAAGACAAAGGGACTTCAGAAAGTTCATGGAAAAATGGAGTTACGGTATGAGTTTATCTTGGTACAAAAATTTTGAAATCCATGCTTACTTTTTTCATTATGTGCATTTTCCATGAACTTTTTGAACACCCCCTTGTAGTTATCAAATCCCAGAGAGAGTACGTGTAAGGAGAGGGTTGACAGGATAGCGTGATCTTGGTGGAGGGGAAAACTGCTCAGTAGTAATTTGGCAGGGAAGGAATTGGAATAAACAATCCTCTGCCTTCTAATTTCCTGTTTGTACCTCCTTTTGCCTGAGCATGTCTAAAAATCAGTGGTCAAAGACGCCCCATTGATGCAGTCTGAATAGGTCAATCCTCTGGGGCACAGGCTAGAGCAAAGGGGTCTGGGCGGATCTGGAGGAACAAATGGAAGATCGCCAGCCACTTTGGAATACAGGTGAGATCTGTTTTTGGTAACCTTCAAGTTGTTTTCTTCCTTCTTCATTGTCATACCCATTCTTACGTGGCTTGCAGATAGAAGTTTTTCTGCTGCTTCCCTCTGCCCTGGGACCTCTCAGCCTGGAAATCAGTGTCTAGTTTCTGGGGCTTCCCACTCCCACCCACCTTTTCTTTATCAAAACCAGTTCTTAAGATTTTTGCTTCTGGCGGGACCAGCAGTTGGCATAATGGCTATGTCGCTGAACTCCCATGTAGTCGACCGTGGTTCGAGTCCCAGACCTGGTGGCTTAAACTCATGCCAGGCGCATATGTGTGTGTGCCCAAGATCCTGAGAGGAGAATGGAGGAAAAGGGACTGTGGTGAGGCCCTCCCCCCTAGGGGGTGATTTCTTGCTTTCTGTCTCTCTGTCTCTCTGTCTTTCTGGCGAGCGCATGCTCCTTATAGCAAAAACCTCTCCAAAAAAAAAAAAAAAAGATTTTTGCTTCTGGCCATGACAAAACAACAGATTCCATATTTAACCTCCCACTGAAAATAAGTAGGAAACTGGAAAAAAACAAATACACTAATGGCTTCTGATTGCAGTGAAGGACTGTGATCTGAGACTCGGAAATAAATGAGATGAGCCCTGTGGTCACCCCAGTTTCTAAATGGAGACACATTCTGGATTTTACAGCAGGGAAAGGAATCCTAAGGAAAGCATGGTGGTTTGTTAAATTAAAAGACAAACAAATGAAAGTTTAAGAAGACTTTAGATGAAAAGTTGTGAGGCACAGTTTCTAGAAAAAAATGGGTTAGGTGGAAAAAGCTCCAGAAATCTGCATAATCTGTGGCTTCCTACTGATGCAGACACACAGAGTGAAACTGCATAAGGCTGGGCCAAGAATGATCAAGAGTTAAACTGAATAATTCAGAGAGTTCCCATGGGACTATGAGATATATGAACGTCGATCAGCTTGGTCACCCAGGGCATTTAATAGAAATCCAAGAAGGGTCAAGCTCAAAGAGTAGGACTAAACTATCTCTAGAGAAAAATAAACTTTAGGTTTACTCCAACTACGCTTGAAATAAGTCCCTAAAAGAATAATCTTATCCATAAGTAACTAATTGCCTATGAGATAAAAACTCCCTTTAATGGGAAAATTAAAACAACCTCCCCCTCCTCCCGAATAGACACTATACAATATATAATTCAAAACAACCAACATCTAGTGAAAAATCACTAAACTCACCAAGTAGCAGGAAAATGTAACTCAAGAGAAAAATCAGTTCATAGAGACATACCTGAAACTGAGAGCATTGATGAAATGAGCACTCAGGTACATTAAAATAGCTATTACATATGCCAAATGTGCCCGAGGATTTAAAGGAAAACATAAATGGAATGAGGAAAAACCAAATGGAACTGCTAGTGATTAATATAGTATCTGAAATGAAAAGTCAGTTGGATGGAACTAAAAGCAAATCAGATACCACAAAAGAAAAATAAATAAAAAAATTAAAATAGCAATAGAAATGATCTAAAACGAAACACAGAGAGGACTGGCACTATGCAGCCATTAAGTGCTCTGAAGAAGGGCTGGATCCCATATGGCTGACCTGAGTTTGAGTTTCTGTCCTAGAAGCTTGAAAAACACACTCGGCAATAGTGTGAATACCAAAAGATCCTGACAGGATGGAGAATTGGAGGCGCAAAGATAGTGGGAAGACAACTATGGGGTGCTTCCCCTCTGTCTTTCTGTAAACACCCTCTGGCTTAATAAAAACTTTTTTTTTGCAAAAAGAAAAAAGAAGTATATAGATAAAAAGAATTTTAAAAAATATTAAAAAATGGACAGAGTCTCAATAATCTGCTGGCCAGTATCAGGTAGTCTAACATGTGTAACTGGAAACAAAATAATGGTCAAAATTTTTCCAGATACGATAGCAACTATAAATACCACAGATCCAAGAATCACAGTAAAATCTAACCAATATAAACAAAAAAAAACTAAACCAAGGTACATTATCATCAAATTATTATGAATTAATGATAAGAAAATCTTAAAAGTAGCATGAGGAGAAGATATCGTTTATAGTGTTATAGAGTATAAGAAAACTGCAGGCTTCCTATCTAAAGTATGCAAGTCAGAAGACAATGGAATGATATCTTTAATGTGCTGAAGAAAAAAACCCCAATCAACCTAGAATTCTATACCCAGTGAAAATTACTCTTAAAAATGAAGCCATGATGAGGACTTTCTGAGACAAACACTTAGAGAGTTTACCACTAGCCCACCCTTTGAAGGATATTATGAAGCCTCTTACATATTTATTTAAAAAAAGAGAGACTCTTACATTGACCCTGATGGTCAGTTATTAGGAAGGCCTGAGATGAAATGGTTTGGTCTAGTAGGTTCACCACCTTGACCCTGATGTTTGTGGATCCATTTTCACTCTTGAAGGGACATAGACACTCAAGAGAAATAGGACTGTAGATCGAGTCAGTCACCTGGCTGCCTTGTCTCACCAGTGCTGTGGTCAGGGCTGAGTTTTCACTTACATTTCCTTTTCTCTTTCTTTCTTCTTCTTCTTCTTCTTTTTTTTTTTTTTTTTGGTAAAATTATAGTTAAAATAAGCATAACATGAAATTTATGTTTTCTATGTTTAAAAAACATTTTTAAGTCGGACAATACATTTTTAAGTTGGCATTTAGGACATTCACATTGCTCTGCAGTCATCACCACCACTCATCTCCAGAACTTTCTTGTCTTGCAAAACTGAAGCTCTATATCCATTAAATACTAACTCGACATTCCCCTCTACCCTTCCCAGCCATTGTTCTACTTTGTGTCTCTATGAATTTTACTACTCTAGGCTCTTCATATACGGAACGTGGAATCACATATTTGTCTTTTTGCCACATGCATTTAAAAAAGTTTATTTAGTTATTTCTTCCATGAGTGAGAGAGGTAGAGAGAAAAGCAGAGACAGAGAGACAGCACTCTCAACAGAGTCTTGATGCCACAATCCATTCTTAGCTTTAGCCAGCCTGGATCATGGGCACATGCATGCCCGCCAGTCTCTGGACACGAACCTAGAATCTTCTCATGTGGTACAGCCTCTCAGAGCTCGTGTTTTACTGTTGCACAACCACTGAGCTCCCCACATGCATTTCTCGATGGCAACTGATTCCAGAGCTAGCCCATGGGACTGGGTGTTTGAAGTGGTAGCCAGCGCCAGAGGAAGGATAGGAGAGTTTGGAGCACAAAAACAGCCCCAGACAGAGTCAGGAGGGTTCTCCTCACCCTGACGACAGCTGGAAATTCTTTCTGCTGTTTTGCAAGTTGAGTGTTACAAACAGGAGACTTTTCAAGCCCAGTCCCCAGCCAATCCCAAACACAGCAATCCTTTCCTCGTCAGTCTGTCTCCTGGGCCCCATTGAAACAGCTGGTCTTCCCACGCAAGCTAAAGTGTTTAATTGTGAGTGCCCTTTCCTGGGTCAGCCTGCCCCAGCTTATCCTTGAAGGAGAACATCAGCTATTTAAGGGCAGTGGCTATTTTTCTGTAGTATAGAATGCAGTGTGGAGCACTTTTGAATAGTCTATTTTTGCTACTAGCTGCAGTAGATGCAATCTATGTCATCTCTGTTTGGCATAATCTTACTTAGCTGATAATTGGAACTTCATCGCAAAAAGTCGAGTCTCGTGCGATCCATCCCCTGGCTCTTGTGGAGGTGGATGAACCAGCTCATTATTGTAAAAGAAACCCTCTGTTAGATTTGGGGTAAAGTCAAAGCTAGACTGAAGCAAACAGACTAGAAAATAAAGTATACTTAATAGCTCTGTGATGTCCCAGGTGGGACCTGGTGGTGTAGGGTGGAGAATGTGCTGTGCTGTGTGTGCCCAGGCACAAAGATTATGGAAACCTTTCCCAAGTGCAAGAGCTTAGCTTTCTCCTGTTTTCCAGAGAAGGCTACTTGTATGACTACCCACTGTGGACAGTCATACGGAATGGTGGGTCCTATTCAATCTTTTTTCATGTGTTTTATTTCTCTCAGGTACCTTTTCTGCCAGGAGCTGCGAAGCTTTAGTGAGCTTTAGAAATCTTTTTACAATAAAGATGATGCTGTAAGAAGGGCAGAAGACCCAACTGGAGGAAATGAGATAGTGTAGGCATTAAGGGCTGGGAAGGTGGGAGGAAAACTTAGAGAAAATAGAGCTTTTGCACTGAAGACATTGTAAGGCTATGCTAGCCTTTGCTCAAAGAGGCAAGGAAGCAATTTCCCCAGTGGTTCAGAAGGCAGGATTATACTTGCTTTTGGATACTACGTGGAGAGCTGGAGGTGGTCGGGAGATGTAGGCTGGGTGACTCCTGGATGTTTCCCAAGTCTTTCTGTCCTAATTTTAGTGTTCCCAGCATCAGGACGAAGAGCAGAAGAGAGCACAGCTGCACACATCTGTGGAGAGTCTGTGCAATCAGACATTGGGCATCTGGGCCTGGGCTCCTTCTTTTCCCGAATTCTGCATCAGAAGTTGGGAGAAGGACTTGGACTTGACCTGCTGCTCACTGACATTCTGACCTGGGGTTGACTCTGGCCAGTTGTGTCATCTGTGAAATGAGAGAATAAGATCGGATTCAAATGCAACAAACTTCAATAAAATATGTGTAGGATACGACATTGAATAAAAACTGTTCTTTGGCCTGTAGGGCTACACAACGAAGGAGTTCTGTCTTTTCTCTCTCTCTCCTCTCTCTCTCTCTCTCTCACACACACACACACAGATGCCACTGTGATAGGAACAAACAACAGTCTAAGAGATAATGAGGAAGGAAAGAAATTGATTCTACCTTTGGATTATTTTTTTAAAATAATTTTTAAATTTTACTTATTATTTTTTAGGAATTTGCTGCAGGGCACATGCACCCACCCAAAAGCATCAGGGATGGGAGGATGGTGGTGAGAAAGCAAGCCACTAGGTCTAGGGCTTGAACCATGTTTGGTCATGTGGGAGTCCAGCACCCCAACCACCATGTCACCTGCGGGCCCCTACCTTTGGAATCTTAAAGGTTTCTTAAGGGAGCTAGGCCTTGATTACGATTGGCCTTGAATGCTAACAGGTAGATGTGGAAGCAAAGAGGAAGTGTCTCTGGCAGATAAAATAAGTGAATAAAAATCTGGACCAAAAATCTGGGTGAGTGCAGGAGTGGTGAGCTCAAAGAGTAAAAAGTAGGTGACTGTGATCTGAGCACAGGTACATATGGCTTAGTAGGTTCTATGTGGTATCTGCTGAGTGACAGCGGCAACAGTAAAGATTGGGCTGGAAGGGCAGGCAAGGCCCTCGGCTGGAGAACCACATGCAGTGTAGAGTCCATGTCAGTTTCTGAAAGGGAGACAGACAACTGTGACAGGCTCTATGTCCAAGGACAGGTGGACCTCAGGAGAGGAGGCCCAAAGGCTGAGAGAAAAGGCCCAGGGGAGAGATGAGACAGACTTGAATTTAGATAGCAACACCGAAGTGAGGAGAGACAAAAAATAACAGAAGATTTATCAAGGGAGAGAGAGAAGGAGAAGATGACAATTTTGAGGGTTTTGAGCCTATACATTGGGGAGAGTGGAGGCAACCTCAAGATAAGAGAGGGTGTTGGAGTAAAGGATCAGTTCAATTTTGTGTAGATATTCTACAGGGTATCTGTTTAGAGATGGCTCACAGGTAGGTAGACATGTGAGAACATCAGTACCTAGAGATTCAGGGCCCATGGAAGCGGTGGTTGAAGGTGTGGATGTGGATGAGGTACAGGGAAGTGAGGGGAGAAGAGACCGGGCAGGCAGAGGAGCAGGTGAAGCGCTCTCAGAGGGAGAGAAAAACAGGAGCCTGGCAGGAAGGATCAGGGGACCCAAGTGCAGACTGAGCAACTGAGGAGGCGGCCCTGGGGTTGGCTCCTGGGTCATCGCTGTGAGGAGGGCCACTGAGAATGGCTCACAAGCAGCAGCTGATGGCCAGGGCCTGAGGAGAGTGAGAAGCAGCAGGAGGTAAAATGTGTAGTAAAGGGAATGGAGTGAAAAAATGTAGTGAGCTAAGAGAAAGCAGAGACAAGGTAGCCCTCTGGGAATAAGGAATCATGGCCATGCTTCAGGGCACTGCTTCTCAGATACGACCATGCGTTCAAACCTCCAGAGATCCTGTTAACATGTAGCTTCCAACCCATGAATGAGGGCAAGTGATGACAAGGTGTGTAAGAGGGAGGAGCTGTTGCCATCTTGGACCCGGGTTAGTCAGTTTTCCCAAGGCAGTGATGATAAGCAGGCTCTGAGATGGAGGGAAGGGTGGTGATAGGAAGGAACTCTGAGGTGGGGAGAGGACACGTGAGGACATCATGAAAGGCCTAGGCCTTCTCAGTAAGGATCATGGTGAGAGATTCTGCAGATAGAAGGTACAGGCTGGGTCTGGGAGGTCTGAGGAGAGTGAAAACCTCAGGGACAGTGGCCCACCTGACTCTTGGCCTGAGAGAAGAGCCGGGCCTCAGCCTTGTCTCCTCTGCAGCCCAGGGAAAAAATTGACGGGTGAGGGAATAGAGAGTATGGATGAGAGCTTGGTTGAAATGGCTGAGGGAGCCCAGGAAGCTTCTCAGGGGACATGGGGGGAGGTGAGAAACATAGTGACAGGGTGAGAGCAGGGGGAGAGTGGGGAGAGAAGGAAGCCCTGTCAGAGTGGATGTCAGCCACCAAGGTCTCTAGGAGAGCTGTTAGAGGTGCCTGAGAGACCCAGGTAGTTAAGTGACAGAGGAGGAAGTGGAGGCCAGAGATGCAGGAGGCCTGGGGGAGATGGCAAGAGAAGGGGAAAGACTCGACTGGTGGCAGAATGAGGAACTTGCAGCACCTGAAGGGATGGAGCCCAGGGCTGGTAAAATTGCTGCAGAAAGTTCTATTCATTAAGCAACAACCAGGCGACCGGGCCTGCCCTGGTCATGTTCACTGAACTCCATTTCTAGACAGCCTGGGTGAGGAGGCTGAGGCCTGAGTTTCACTCCCTGGGACTATGATGCTGAAGGGGTAGGTGAAAGGTGACTCCTTCAGCTGCTGACCCCTACCCTGTGGTCTGCTCAAGGGCACTGTGCAGCCACCCCAGCTACCTGCAGCTGCTCTCGGGCCAGAGATGGTGGAAACCCCACTCTCAGGTCATGCCCTTAGGTACTAAGATTCCAGCAGTTTCTTTTCCTAGTCCCTGAGAACCCCTCCTCACCAAGCTGTGAGGCCTGCCTGAAGCTCCCGAGTGTCCCCTGCATGTTCCTGAGTCAGGAACTTATTTCAGGAAAGGACGGGCTATCAGCCCTCCTGTCTTAGAAGGATAAGCCAACAGCACAGTTGGACTCCCGCTCTCAATTTGCTCAGCTCAGTTTGATTCTCTCTCTCCCTGGTGAGCTTCAGTTTGGAGCTGTCTTGCTCAACAGTTTATGGAAAGGGTGGTGTTTGGAGAGGGGTGGGGGAAGCCTGCGAGAGGGGAGTGCTCGAGTGCTGTGCTGGAGCCAGCCTGGCTGGGGTGCTCAGGCCTTGGCCCTCTTTAGACCAGCCCCACATAGGCGTCCTTTCTAGGCCTCTAGGGGCTTCGACTTCATGTCACCTCCTGCTAGAAACTGTCCTTCCACATCGGAGCCTTCCTTTCCTTATTGCCTTCCCTGAGGGCTGGGATTTCCTCGCCTTTCAGCCTGGCTCTTCTTTCCTATCCAGGTCTTTGTAAGAAGGGCACTGGAGGTGGGCGTCCTTCCTCTGGTCTCGCTCTCCCCTGGGGATATGCGACCATGGTTTTCTCCCCAGCACTACACGGGTAGCCTCCTGCAGAACTTGGTGTGCGCCTGCACCAAGTCTGGGTGCTGCCTGTTCTCGCCCTGTGCCCCCTGGTTTTTGTCCGCAGTGGGGGAGGGAAGCTCAAAAGGATTTATGCAGAGATCCCGGGTGGAAGAAGATAAATGGAATTTGCAATAAATCCAGGAGCAAAGTTGTAACTTGACTTAAAAACAAACAAAAGGGCCAGGACTGCACTTAAGCTCGGCAGAAGCTCATCTCCCAGTGTAAACAGAAAAGGGCGGATGAGAGCTGGCCAGCGAGGGAGGGGTCTGGGCAGACTTCCTCTGGAGAAGGCTGGCCGGGGGAGGCCTCTGTTAGAGGAGAAAGAAGACGCTGGCACTGCTGTCATTTGCCACTCGTTTTTCCATGACATACCCTTTTGAGAAGGTATTCTCAGGGTTGGGACAAGAAGGCTGTTTTGGGAAATGCATTTAGAGCCTGTTAACGGGGCTGGGGCAGGCCTTGGATCAGTGGAGAGCACACTGAAATGCTGGCATGAGCTTCCGAGGCCTCAGCCTTCCCTGGCACTGGACGCTGGAGAGCTTGCTTGGACCTCTCTGCAGGATCGGGGGTGCAGCGTGCACCACGCTGGTTTTCCCGCAGACGGGGCCTGCCCAGCATGACTCCGGGAAGGTCACTCTTGCTGGAACCACCGAGACTTGCCTGAAACTGAGGCTGGAATTACAGCTTCAGCGTTTTATCTGTTCTTATGACACTCCATAATTTCAAAGTGCTTCCATGCCTCTCTCTCACCTGAGCCTCACCATTTTATGTGTAGGAAAACTGACGCAGAGAGGTATAGGGACCTATCCAAGGTTACACAGTAAATTAGAAGTTGACCTTGGTCAATGCTGTGGAAAAGGTGGGTCCTTGGGACCAGCAGTTAGTGTAATGGCTATGTCGCTGGACTCCCACATAATCAACCACAGTTCGAGTCCTGGACCCGGTGGCT